>NC_060140.1:797902454-798205484 GCF_021461385.2 Schistocerca piceifrons
ACATTACAGTAGCTGTAGACACATCTTCTTCCGTGATAGTATCCCCGTTGATGTTGACAATGCATCTTTGTAACATGTAACAGTACGTAGTCCCTGGTAAGGTGGTTTTGCGATATGTGTTTATTTCTTCAAGTCAGTACGAATCGTGAAGAAGCAACATGCCCATAATCATCAGTACTAATTTCGCTTTTACCCCTTTGGCCAGCAGCAGGCACAAATAAGTGACCTCACTGTTCTGCAAAGATTGAACGAGAGCTATTTTATTTTCAAAGGCTAATCGGTTGTGAGAATAAAACCACAGCGAAAATCCGTTGAAGCTTTGGACAGATTTGTTGTCTCTCTAGTATACACGTCGACTGCCTCACGTCGCACTTTTCATTTCTGAGCACACAGTGAGCACGTAAATAGTCTAAAACAGTAGCGTCTCCCGCCAAGTGTGAAGTGTGTTCTGTTATTCGACTTATTCAATCTGAGGAGTTCCGTTTGATTTCATGCAGTCCAAATAACGTAACTGTCATACGTACCAGCAAAGTGCGAAGCTGGGGCGGGAACTTTGAAGCAAGACTGCAGACACCCGTGACGTAGGCAGTCAGGGAAAGAAAAGGCTAGGAATGTTTACATCGGGCGCTGTCCTTCTCCATGACAATGCTCGGACTCACAGTGCAACTGAAACAGAGACGCCCCCATAGCATTTTCCATGGGAATGTTTGATAACCTTCTATACAACCTGGGCTCGGCTACACCTGATTTTCATCTCCTTGCTAACGTGAGCCGCTGGCTATGAGGACCGCATTTCGTCACAGACAGCAAGATGCTGACCGCGTTGAGAATTGGTAAAGCACAGGCGGCGAAATTATATTACAGTGGTTATTGGAAAGTTGATACTATGCTAGGACAGATTTCGAAGCGGGAGCGGTTATAATGTAGAGAAGTGGCTGGAAGGTGTAGCTAAATTCTAAAAACTTATATAGCTACCTATGTACTGAGTTGAGCACATTTTAGTATTCTGGTGCAGCTCATTCATATATTAAAAAAAATAAAAACGTATTTTTGTAGAAACCATTTAATCTTGTATCTCCAGTGTAAACAAACATACCTGTAACATGTACATATTTGAAACGACAGTGTAAATATAGTGTGCAGTGGAGAGGACATACATCAAGCAAAAGTATGCAGACCTTTTATAATTCTACCTTCACTGCAAGTACAATTCACTGTCAGAAATTCATGTTTTTTATCTTCTAGAGTGCCTATTATAAATAAGCAATTTAATCGTTAGCAAAAGACGTAAAATAATCTTCACTGCCGTTGGTCTGCGACTGCGAAAAGACGTCTGTGTTATTCACCAACACCAACCATATAAATAAACAATTCACAACCAGATAATGATGTTGCGAATCATCGAAATGTGTAGTGGCAAAATAAAATATAGACCGGCGCAACATCGCAGCCCTGATAATGCCGTCCTTGCCGGCCGGGGTGGCCGAGCGGTTCTAGGCGCTACAGTCTGGAACCGTGCGACTGCTATGGTCGCAGGTTTGAATCCTGCCTCGGGCATGGATGTGTGTGATGTCCTTAGGTTAGTTAGGTTTAAGTAGTTCTAAGATCTAGAGGACTGATGGCCTTAGAAGTTAAGTCCCTTAGTGCTCAGAGCCATTTGAACCAATGCCGTCCTTTATGGACGATATATTTACTGGTAGAAAGGCGCCTACGAGAAACTGGGTCATTCGGTGATAGAATGGAAGATTCTGACTGTGTGGGATATGCTATAACACCTGCTAGCTTAGGGCATAACCACCTATGGCAGGCTAACAAACACCAACAAGCGACAAAAGTAGGCAAGGCCCTGCATATCAGCAACGTTGACTGGAAATACCACCTGTTATTAAAGCCGACCAAGAGGCTACAGCAGGGAAACCGACGAACTAACCAGTGACGCACAAACAAATCGCAAACATCACCCTACACTGTGCGTGTGATATACGACCTATCGGACATATAACGATGATGAACCTAGCTGTTACAGGTTTACTGACGCTGACCGAGAGATGGGCACCGGCACCCAGCGGCAGGGTCCGAGTAACAGCACCGCACAACGTCAAAGGTATCGACATGCATGACACCCACTACCAACAAAGCCTGCCATTGCATGACCTGTGGCTGGCAACAAGACCTATGGCAGACGTTTTCTTCCCTTGGCTGTTTACCTTTGCACTTATCTTCCTCTGCCCTTCAAACCGCCAAACTTCGTTCACCTTTCGACCTAGTCTATCTCCAGATGAGCGCGTATTAATGGTTAACCTTAACGTAAGCGAACATCGCAGGATCCACTTCCTGCGACACCTCACTTTAGGCAAAACTAACCCTTTTGCAGAGAGGGCAGTAGACCTTTTGAGTTGGCTATCTTGACGGTGTGGGCGTGGAGGGCCTCAACATCTTCTTTTTATAAGAAAAGAACAACCGATATGGAAGAGAGAGTGTTACACGCAACTATTGACAATCCTGGGTCTAGTAGCGGGCGCGTTGCACGAGCTCTGAACATAGGCCAGTCACCTGTTTTGAGAGTCTTGCAGGAAAAACAATTCCAGGCTCACCGCCCACAGAAGGCGATCATCGCAGCCAGCAGATTTTGCACTTAGAAATGCGTTTGCAAGTTGGTTCCTACAGCAGTGAAGAGGTTGACCCAATTTTTCTGCTTTTTACAGACGTGATCATGTTTACGAGGGAGGGCATGTTCAAAAGAGGATTAGCCATGTATGGGGTGGCGAAAATTCAGACACACTGGTGTGTTGCTATCAGCAGACGTCTGCTGTGTATATATGGGTTAGTATTATCAATGATCTTGTGAATGGACCTTACCTGCTTCCTGATGTGATGAACGGAGTCGTGTGCACTATGTTTCTTCAGCATTTATTGCCACAGTTCTTAAAAGAAGAGCCTCTGAGAACTTGTCAGCAGATGGGGTTTCGACACAAGGGGTCGCCGGCATTCTCTGCAGTCGATGTTAGGAATCACATTGAATACAATTTGGGTGATAGTGGAGTAATCGAGAACGTCATGTTCCGTGGGTAGCCCGCTCGCAGAGAGGACAACAATTGACTACTCCTGGAGGCGTGTGAAGAGCCTGTTTCACGAGAAGCTGATCGATTCTCCGATGGACCTCGATGATATAACTATAGCAGCTGCGAAAGTAGTACGCCAAATTTACGTAGTAAACGAGCTTGTGAGTCAGTCGATGGTGCGTCGCTACACACGCTGCTGTCACCAGGGTGCTCAGAATTTTGAACAATACCTGTAAGGGAAACAGTTCTGTACTGGATACGTGCTGTACTGCACAATGACCGAGCAGAATGAACACACTGTGATAGAACAGTATGTGTTTTGTCTGAAGTTTGTTGCATTCCTCGGTACTGTATGTAGGGGCTTATAAGATTCGGTTATTTCATATTACACGTTTCTTCACTGTTGTATGGATATTTTCAAAAAAGCAAGTGCTACTGTGGTAGCAAACGTAATAAATCATAATTACCTTATTACTCTGTAACGAACCTCGGAAGACCGTAGATCCCTTATAACAAAATACTCAAGCCTAGAGCTAAACCCTATATCGTTGACGCCAATCTCTCGTAGAATTATGGAACATGGTTTATGGTAAAAAATTATGACGGTTTTGGAAAATGAAAATGTCCTCTATAAAAATCAACATTGATTCCCCAAACAGAGATCCTGCGAAACTCAGTTCGCTCTGTTCCTCCATGAGATCCATAGCGAAGTTGACAACGGTGCTCAGGTCAATGCCGTGTTCCTTGATTTCAGTAAGACATTTGACACCGTCCCACATTGCTGTTTAACGAAAAAAATACGAGCTTACGGAGTTTCGGAGAAGATTTGCCATTGGATTCAAGACTTTCTTCCATACAGAACTCAACACGTCGGTCTTAACCGAACAAACCTGACAGATGTAAATGTAATATTCAGTGTACCACAAAGAAGTGTGATAGGACCCTTGCTGCTTACAATATATATAAATGATCTAGTAGAGAGCGTCGGAGGCTCTTGAAGTCTATTCACAGATGATGCAGTTGTCAGTACCAAAGTAGCAACACCAGAAGATAGTAAGAATTTGCAGAACGACCTGCAGAGAATTCATGAATGGTGCAGACACTGGCGGCTTACCCTGCACGTAAATAAATGTAACATACTGCGCATACATAGGAAAAGAAGTCCACTACTGTACTGCTGCACTACTGACGACCAAATGCTGGAAACAGTATCTACTGTAAAATACCTAGGAGCAACTATCCAACACCACCTTCACTGGAATCACCACGTAAACCTATGGGAAAAGCAGGTGCCAGACTCAGAGTCATAGATAGAATCTTCTGGAAATGTAAATCATCCACGAAAGAAGTGGGTTATAAGGCGCATGTTCACCTGATTCTTGAGTACTGTTCATCTGCCTGGGTCCCTAGCAGATAGGACTGATAGAAAAGATAGAGAAGATCCCACGAAGAACGGCGGGTTTCGTCACGGGATCCTTTAGCTCGCGAGAGAGCCTTACGGGGATGCTAAAGAAACTCCACTGACAAACATTACAAGTCAGGCGTTCTGATCTTGGGAAGATTTACAGCTGAAATTTAGGGAAAGCGCTTTTCAGTGGGAGTCGGACAACATATTACTTACCCACGCGCAAATTTTGCGTATTGACCACGAGAAGAGAATTCGGGAAATGAGAGCCAATACAGAGGCTTACCGACAATCATTCTATTTGCGAGTGGAGCAGGGTTGGAGAGATCAGATTATGGTGCCAAAGGTACCCTCTGCCACACACTATTCGGTGGCTTGCTGAGTATGATGTAGAGGTAAATATAGAGGGTGCTACTAAGCAACCTCTGAAAGTTGTTCAGTAGTGTTCTGGTAAACCTACGTGTGAAATGGAGTCACATGTGCTAGCTCCAGAACGATGTACGAGGGGTGTTCAGTAAGTAACGGAACCGTTTCTCCTGAAAAAATGCAGAATTGGTTGTGGGACGATGTGGAATATTTCCGCTCTATCCCCAACAGTTTCGCGAAGTTACGATAGGTGGCGCCACTGTACGTAGCCTTCGAAACGACGTCTGCAGCGGAGGTGCTTTCCAGACAGACCACTAAATTTCTTTTCGCTGAAAACTGGAGCATTACAATGAACAAAAGCATGGCAAGCCGTTGTACGAGGGGCCCTTCATTATCATAAGAATGTCGCGCAAACCTGTCCGATCTCCAGCCTGCTGGCCAGCCTCACACAGCCGTGGTTCCTGCCGTGCTGGAACTTGTAGACGCTCTCATTCGAGGTGATAGCAATCAAACACCTCGCTGCTCAACTGAACGTCTCTGTTGGTAGTGCTGACACGCTCGTCCATCAGCTGGCTTACTAGAACACGTGTTCCCGCTGGGTTCCGTGACGCCTAACAGAACGCCGTAAACAGCAGCACTGGAAGCAGTAGGTGGATGATGCGGACATTTCTGATGGAGCACGATGTTGGCTCTGATGTTGACAAGTACAGTGGTACTCTGCGGGCATAGTGGCCCTGCCAGTAAGGTGGCGTAATGCCGACGCATTGAACTGAGACTATGTTGAAAACAGGGTTTTGTAGCCAGAAGACTGAGGAATAATATGGTGTATTGAAACACTGAAGAAAACCAACAGGCTTTCAGAAAAAAAAGTGTTGCATTACATATGAAAGCTTCTCGTCTTTATATCGTAGCTTGGGGGAAACCTTGGTAGAGAAAATATGGCGGAGCGACTCTGTGCACCTGTAAGCTGTACCTGCTCCTGCTGCTTGCAGGAAGTCCGTGTTAGCAGGCTGCATTATGCAGGTGCTGGCGTGGCGTGGAGTGGAGAGCTGTGGTGTTTACATGTGGATTCTGCCTGCCTGCCTGTCTGCCTTCCGACTGTGGCGCCACCGCACGGCGTCTGCACGGCGGAAGCCGCCGTTCTGACGCTAAATTCGCGCTTCCACACTAGCAGAAGCTGAAGGCGCCGATGGTTCCGCCAACATGGTGAACGTAAGCCGCTCAGTGTTTACGTCGGCAGTTCAGCTCGCCAAATAATGGTAAGCTAGGGTCACAGCAGGTAGAGGCGTTACTGAAGGGAATCGTCGCAGTAAAGAATCTGATATCAGACTTCAAAAACTCACCAGATCACTTTGACTACATGTTGAAGAAGGCGAGAAGAACTGTCTCGTTTATATTGAAATAACTGCAGTTCTATATAACAATTTGTAAGAGGTGGATCCTATTGAAAAGGATGAAGTAAAAATTGAACGACACTGAATCACCACAGAAACTGGTAGAGGCATGCGTATTCAAATGCAGATTGAAATACAGATTCACCCAGTACGTTCTGATGCGCTCGGCAAAGTTTATATAAGACTACAAGTCTCTAACAGTTGTTAGATCGGTTACTTCTATTACAATGGCAGGTTATCAAGGATTAAGTGAGTGTGAACGTGGTGTTGTAGTCGGCGGACGAACGCTGGGGCGCAGTATCTCTGAGGTAGCGATGAAGTGGCGGCTTTCCCGTTCGACCATTTCGCGAGTGTACCGTGAATATCAGCAATCTAGTAAAACATCAAATCTTCGACATCGCTGCGACCAAAAGTATATCCTGCAGGAACGGGACCAACGACGACTAAAGAGAATCGTTCAACGTGACAGAAGTGCAACCCTTCCGCAAACCGGTTTCAGTGCTGGGCTATCAACAAGTATCAGCGTGCGAACCATTCAACGAAACGTCATCCATACGGACTTTCGGAGTCGAAGACCCACTTATGTACCCTTGATGACTGCACGAAACAAAGATTTACTCCTCGCATCGGCCCGTCATCACCGACATTGGACTGCTGATGACTGGAAACATGTTGCATGGTCGGACGAGTTTCGTTTCAAATTGTATCGAGCGGATGGACGTGTACGGGTATGGAGAAAACGTCGTGGATTCATCGACCCCGCATATCAGCAGGGGACTGTTGAAGCTTGTGGAGGCTCTGTAATGGTGCGGGGTGCGTGCGCAGTTGGAGTGAAATGGGACCCCTGTTACGTCGAGACATGACTCTGACAGGTGACACGTACGTAAGCATCCAGTCTGTTCACCTGCATCCATTCATTTCCATTGTGCATTCCCGACTGACTTGGGCGATTATAGCAGGCCAATGCCACAACCAAAACTTCCAGAATTCCTAGAGATTGGCTCCAGGAATACTCTTCTTAGTTTAAACACTTCTGCAGGCCACCAAACTCCCAAGGCATGAAAATTATTGAGCATATCTTGGATGCCTAGCAAAATGTTGTTCGGAAGAGATCTCCACGCCGTCCTACCCTTACGGATTTATGGATAGCCCTGCAGGATTCATTGTGTCAGCTCCCTCCAGCACCAATTCAGACATTAGTTGAACCCATGGTGACTCTTCTGCCCTTCACAATACTTAGCTGGTGTACCAGCTTCTTCAGCTCTTCAGTGTAGATCGAGTCTTTGACAATGATGGTGTTGAAATAGAAAATAAATTAAAGATGAGTCCTACTTAGACTACAGATTGAGAATTAAACTAAGACCCGTCTCTGATGAGGACAAGGACATAATAGAAATTAGAAATCAGGGTCGAGAATGAGATTTTCACTCTGCAGCGGAGTGTGCTCGGATATGAAAATTCGTGACAAATTAAAACTTTGTGCCAGACAGAGACTCGCACTCAGGACCTTTGCCTCCTGCAGGCAAGTGCTCCCCTTTCTTCAAAGAGTGCTAGTTCTGCAAATTTCGCAGGAGAGCTTTTGTGAAGTTCGGAAGGCAGGAGACAACGTACTGGCAGATGTAAAACTGTGAGGACAGGGCGTGAGTTGTGTTTGGGTAACTCAGATGGTGGAGGACTTGCACACGAAAAGCTGTAAGGTGACGTGGTCTCCTGACCTTCACTTCTTAGATATTCAGTCCTCACAATCGTATTCTGCACATCAAGACGCTTCATTCGAACCCAAACTCCATAAGATAGAGGCAATTTTGTATGAATTCATGTAAGCAATATGCATAGCTAACAAGTAAATCGCGAGTGCACACCAAAGTTGTGAAAGTCGAAGCTGGCGTACACAACATGACAGCCTCAGGAATTTTCGTTCTAAAGAGGAAACCAGCCCATGGGAAGATCATCCCTTCACAGGGCTGGGTCAACAACATACCGCCCAGAGACAAGACAGCTTTGGCCAGAGCGAAGGGATAACGACTTCTTTGTTCAACTTAAAAGCAGATTCCGCTACATTGTGTGGAAGTGCCCAGAAGACACATTTTTTTCACAGAGCGACTGCGTATTTACGGAGTTCTCACAGGACGACCATACACACCTACCAGAAATGCTACAGATTTCCACATTGGTCAACTCAACGAAACGTCATTCTCCCATTTAAAAGAGCAACTCTGAATGACGGAATATTTCTTATTCAAACAGCCAGAGGAGAGAGGGAAAATAGTGAATGATATACCCTTGCAACATTTCCACAAAAATGGCCTTCCCGTTGCTGCTCTTGGAGTGAGAACATGTAACGAGAGTGTATGCGCTTGTACGTGTGCGCAAAGTGTGAGGAACAAAGTCTCTCCTCAGTACTTCACTGGGAGAGCACATCTGTCATTAGCGAATTGGAGTGACACTCTATATTGAGTCACTCGCGATTAAGCTTTGCTCACTGTTTTGCACGCCACAATTATTGTGCAGTGTGAACACAGACAGTGTACTTGTTAAAAGACTGCGAGCGAGTATTGAGTGGCATTGCGGTGGACTGGTTATCTGACCGGTGTACCACACCAATATTTCGACTAAGGGCGGATAGGAGTCCTTGAATTCATCAAGGCATAGGGAGAGTTTGATTGGCGAAGGTCAATCCAGATGGATAGAGATAATTGTGTTATTTTTCAGCAGTGGGCACGCAGGTTGTAGTTGTTGCAGCTCACGTATTGTGTGCCACAGTGTATGTGAGCCCCATCTGTCCTCCCTAACAGTACACTCCATTACATTTCTCATGTGACAGTGTTGAACGTACCAAGAAAGGTTATTCAAGTTGTGTAGGCACAGCTCTCAGCCATTCTGCCGAGTAAACTACATTCTTAAAGAAAAGGGAGACAATAACCTTTGGATTCTTTGTAAAATAATAGCATTTCTATCCATAAGAGGCTATGTACTACGCGGAAATTTATTAATTTCATTTTTTAAATGAAAAAGTTTCATTTGATTTCTCATAATTTTTTGCAGTAAATGATATATCTCTTTCGTTTAATGTTTTTCTTACAGTAACTAGCAATATTCCCATACCCAATTATCCCACCAGTTACATAAGAACATATAGAATATTTTCATTTTTCCTTACAGCGGACAACTCCAGAAGATATTTATTGCTGAATGTTTTTCAAGCAGTTCTTGTTGGTACATTAGGAGCGTCTGTCTGCCCTCTGTAGTAGTGTGAGGTGCAAACTGTTCTTGCAGGAGTCATAGGGTACTTGTTGGATTAATCCATTGTGCTACTTGACAAAATAAAACCTACACACTCACAGAAAATAGCGCCCCCTCCAGGATAGATAAAACTGCAGGGATATGTAAAACTGACAGGATATGTAAAATAGGTACGTTATCCAGATGGAAATGTTCTAGAATAAGTGATATACGTTAGTTATGTGCGTCAGGTCGCTGACTTATCACTTTGAAAAAAATTTCTTTCATGTATTGAACAGTTATTTACAAAGATTATGGAATAGAATAGATACAAGTAGCGAGGAAAGTAGAATTGCAGGGACAATGTCTTGCGTTATTGTGTTGGAAAATATTGGATTTTTACGATTTTTGAGTAGCTTTTAGCGCGTAGGAGTTTCAGGTGATAGACACAGATGCTAAGTGATGCAGAGACGCACAGTGATGCAGTATCAAATCAGTTAGAATTAAGAAGTAACATTCTTCTCCCTTTGCAAGTGCACAGGTGGAGCTTGGAGACTGTAGCAGAGCAGACAGAACAGCTGAGAAGTCCCGACATTGTTGTTGTTGGTTCAACCAACTGGTAAGTGTTCGTACAGTTTTGTAGATAGGGTTTGGGGGCCTTGAAAGAACTTCCAAGTTAACTAGAGCAAAGCAGGAAGGTTGCGTGATAGACAGCAGGTAGACAACATGGGGGAAAATCATTGAGATAAATAGTAAATAAACGAGCTAGTTGAGAATAGGACAGAGGGTGAATCAGAGAATTGGACAGACGGTGAGCGGCTGAATCAGCAGGCTTAGTTAGATTGAGATAGAATTGAGGCAGATCTGACTGATGGGAATCGAATGGACGAGAACATCGAATTTCCGGGATTCGAAATTCCGTGTAGTGCACATTCTGAGTCAGAAATAGACAGCCCACGCATGAAACGGCAAAGATTAGCAGCGATGTTTTCTGGCGCATATTCAGAGACGAATATGCGTCAATACAGTCAATGAATCGGCAGTTAGCTGACGTCCAAAGAGAAGTAAACAGTGACGAAGAGGGGGAACATTTAGAACACGTCTAACCTCTTGTACACAATCTAAATATGCCTCAGCAACAGGCACAGAGTCTTGTGGAATTACGAGCGCCACGAAAAGGTTCCGTAACAGACGCAACTGTATCTGCAAGCACAAGACATACACAACAGAGAGGGCTGTGGGCGGAGTTGTTTGCGCCACGTAATGGTGCAACGGCATACGCAGCTAGTCCTCAACACAAAGAACAACACAGGGAGAACGGAAGACAGCATGGATTCTTGTAGTTATCAAAGTTAGAAACGCCACAACATAGCCCAGTAAACGACGTAACTGACCGAGTAGAAAACTATAGAACGAGAACACAGTTCAGCTGAAGGCAGTGTTACAGGACAGGACGCGATCATGCAGATTTTACCATAAATGAGCGATAGTACAACAATACAGAATACAAAGATGACGGAACAGCATCATCAATTGAAACAGGATAATGAGAACTTCAGACAAGACATACAGACACAGATTCAACAGGTTAAAATCCAGATGGAAGAAGGGATCGCTAGAATTCATAGTCAGATCACGCAAATAAACAAAGACTCGAAAAGATCTAGAGAAAGAATTCAGGTACAAACACAAAGTCAGCAGCAATTACGCACTGACGTGGACAAGGTCCCATTGGACATCGTAAACGTTGACACAAAGGTGCAACGTTTAACGAAAAAAGCCACTCGAACAACAATAAAAATTTCGGAAGAACAAGCAACTGAATGCAAGGTCGCAAAAGTTGCACTGAAAAAATATGATCAGCGGATCAATAAGATAGAACTTAATAACACAGATCAGTTTGAAAAGCTTCCAACAGAGTTGATACTAACTATCGAAGAAAAGATCGAGACCGATTACACCTGTAGCGAAACAACTGATACGTCAAGCATTAATTCAGTACACGAACACACGCCGTCTAAGAAAGTTCAAGTAGAACCAAGGCCAGACGTAACACTCGCGCAGAAATCTAAACATAAATCCCCGATCAAAGTACTACATGATATACCACAGAACCAGTCACAGTATCTAGAAAACCAGGACACATACAGTCAGCCGATACCAATAGTAAGACAGGCGATTGAACCAGTAAATCAAATGACACAATATAACAGTAGCACAGTTACAGTACCGCGAATGACGAGGGTATAGACAAACGAACAACACTTATGTTCACCAATGTTACGATATGATGCAAATATGGGCAGGAAACTAAGCATGTGCAGATAGGCAATAGATTATCAGAGAATAGGCAAGACGACTCAAGCAGTGGCTGATTATTTGAGTCCACGAATCAGCCACAAACCGGATTTATGAGTAGATATGACACAGACCACTTCCTAACAGTTAGAAAATTTCAACATTTCAAGGAAGAAGGTGGTAGCTTGCATGCACGCACACTCATCGATCAGTTCCTAGTAGGCTTGCCAAACCATTGGAGCGTGGCTCACCAACTTGACGTCATTTGTGCACACATGTCAGGACCAGTAGCGGAGGTAATGCGAAAGATCGCTGCTACCTGTACGTCTTATCGACAGTTCAGAACAGAATTTCTCGAAAGATATTGGTTTAAGGAGGCGCAAAACAAAATTAAATACGACTTACTTCACATGACACCACATGAAAACTCTGGGGAGAAAAGCGTGGTAAAAATCTTTGACACAATGGACATAAAGAATCAATGCCTAGACAAACCATACAGTAATGGAGAGGTGATACGTCTATGTAGAATGAAGTTAACGGTAAAATATCAACAGGCGACAGTTGGAAAAAACGAAAATACTGAAGAATTCGTAGACTTCTTAAGGGAACTTGAATTCATGTTTGAAGAAGACTAGGAGAAAGGAAAATGAAAGGAGAGGGAACAAAAAAAGGAGAGGACTAGGAACGAATATTCCAATAATAATAATCGTTATACTAATATCAATAATTTTAGGCAATTTAACAGACCAGGACAGTGGCATAATGGAGGTAATTGGCATAGAAATGAGAATCAGAGTAATTGGTACCGAAATAGGAACGGAAATGGACGCTCATACAGTGATGGATATGTGTTTAGGAATCAAAATGCCAACGGTCAAGGGTACTTTGACAGAGATCACGATGTCAGATACAGCAACTGGCGAGACCAAGGCGCGAATAATTAGATAGGAAATTATGGTCCACAGAGACAAGAACAACACACCAAAGAGAAACCAGAAGTAGAAGTTAGGCCTCCGAATAATGCAAAACGTGAAGAATGATGTGAAAAATGAGGAAGAGGTTAGGAAAACTAACGTCCACCCTATCTTATACTAACCACTACATGAAAGTTAAATTAATAGATCAACAGAACAACATAATTAAAAGAAAAAAAGGAACCGCCAGCTCCCTCAACACCAGATGCTTCGAAATAGCGACGGAGAGGGTACAGACATGCTGAGAAAGAACTTAGGCCAATGACAACAACATGAAGACCAACGCCACATTGCAAATGCACGCTACAACCAAGTTGGACTTCAGAAGAACAACACGCAGCATGGACATGACATATGCCACGATACTGCTACTTCATGGACAAGTGTGGGGAGAATCAGGATACGACGAGAATACAAAGAAGGTACAAGAAATAAACTCATCAACTAATATTTGGAAAGGCAGTGAGATTCTACAAATCCTATATCTCTCCTACACTACAATTCACATATTCCTAGCCCAAGAAGCACAGAAGAATGCAAGAAAGAAGAGAAGATGCAAGACGAAGACGGGCAGAAGACAGCAAGACACCTTTTTTTCCTATCCTAAAAAGAAAATTTTTACAAACGTCTTTCCATGAATTTTGAAGCATGGTAGCTACTACAACCACCTCTCCAAAAATAAACCTTGAATAGTGAAACTAGTACAAACTAACGTCAAACGGAATATTAAGCAGTACCAACAAACGTTATCCAGAAATGGATTCAGCACAATGAACATCATTCTCCTCACCACATCATCAAATTGCCGGCCGCGGTGGCCTCGCGGTTCTAGGCGCTCATTCCGGAACCGCGCGACTGCTACGGTCGCAGGTTCGAATCCTGCCACGGGCACGGATGTGTGTGATGTCCTTAGGTTAGTTAGGTTTAAGTAGTTCTAAGTTCAAGGGGACTGATGACCACAGATGTTAAGTCCCATAGTGCTCAGAGCCATTTTGAACATCACCAAATTGCCATACCGAACCAGGTGTGGAGTTCCAAGACCTCACAGCACATCTATTAGGTGACGATCGTCGGTAATCACCAACTTACTACAATCACTGAACTGCCATACCACCCTAGGTGTGGCAGCAAAGGAGTGCCAAGACATCACCATCTACTCAATAAACCCTAGTCATCTCCATCGGTTAAAAATACCACTTCATGATGACATCACCAACAAATAAGACACTGCATTGCATGCTAGAGAGTTTCTCAAATGATTTGTGACACCCATATTAATTAGTCGACGCCTTTCCACACTTCCATGGGGATCGTCGAACAAAGAATCAGACAGAGTAAACACAATCAGCGAAAATTATAAAAATTAGATATATGCAAATAATATTTATTTTCTTATTTGTAAAAGAAATTGTTTTATTAAATATGTAAAGTCCCTAAGTTATACATACCTGAAATTTTTTGAGAATGAAACTAAATTAGGATAGTCATACAATTTCTTATTTTCTTTCTATGTAGAATTAGAAAAAGAATTATATAGTATTCTTGTTCTGTAAAGAAAGTTCATAAATACATTTTTGCTACAATCATAACATTAGTACCGAGGATAGATTTAAGAGAGAAGCCTCTTCATTCCTTAAGAAGAAAAACAGTGAGACATAAAAGAAATCAGTAAATGAAAGAAATTAACATAACAGAGCTTTAGCAAACATTCACACAAAGCTTAACTAAAGAAAAGAAATAACCACACTAAGACATGATACACTGTACATTAACGAGTTTAGATAAATTAATATTGTAAAAGCAACTTTTTGAAATGAAAAAGAAAAACTGAGACACATAATGGCAGCGACAAAGAAAATCAAACTTTGTAAAGTCTATGTTTGCCTAACAACAAAACACAAACTGTCTAATTAAAAAATAGAAACAATAGCCATATAGAAATAATTACTAAATTGCTAAGAATTGCTGAGAAAGTTTATTGGAAAATCTAAAAGAACAATTTTTGCCTGACTTTGTCAATGTTTTTCTTGGCATTGACAAACACCAGACAAAAATTTTGTCACAACATGTGGGGGGAGGGGGGTATGTAAGGTGCCTGACCTTCATTTCATACATATTCCGTCCTCACAATCGTATTCTGCACATCAAGATGCTTCATTCAAAGCCAAACTCCATAAGGTAGAGGCAATTTTGTATGAATTCATGTAAGCAATATGCATATCTAGTAAATATATCGCAAGTGCGAACCACGGTTGTAAAAATCGAGGCTGGCGTACACAACATGACGGCCACAGGAATTTTCGTTCTCAAGAGGGAACCAGCCTTCTGGGAAGACAGTCCCTTCAGAGGGCTGGGTCAACAACGTACCTACTTTGGCCGAAGTGATGTTCCAGAGAGAAGACAGCTTTAGCCAGAGCGAAGGGATAACGACCCCCATGTTCAGCTTAAAAGCAAATTCCGCTGTATTGTGTGGGAGTGCCCAGAAAACGAATTTTTCACAGACCGATTATGCATTTATGGAGTTCTCACAGGAGAACAGTTTACGCCACCAGAGATGCTACAGATTTCTGCATTGTTCGACTCAAACAAAAAGCTCTTCTCCCATTTAAAGGAGCAACGCTGATGGACGGATTATTTCTGATGCAAACAACCAGAGGAGTGAGGGAAAACAACGAATGATATACCCTTGCAACTTTTCCAGAAGAAGGGCCGTTCAATTGTTGCTCTTGGAGTGGGAACATGTAACGAGAGTGTATGCGCTCGTACATGTGTGCAAAGTGTGAGGAACAAAGTCTCTCCTCAGTACTTCACTGGGAGAGCACATACGTCGTTAGCGAATCGGAGTGACACTCTGTATTGAGTCACTAGCGATTCAGCGTTGTTCACTGTGTTATCCACCACACTTATTGTGCAGTGTGAACACAGACAGTGTACTTGTTAAAAGCCTGTGAGCGAGTATTGAGTGGCATCGCGGTGGACTGGTTATCTGACCGGTGTAGCACACCAATATTTAGACTAGGGGTGGATGTGAGTCCTTGAATTAATCAAGGTGTAGGGAGAGTTTGATTGGTGAAGGTCATTGCAGATGGAAAGAGATAATTGTTTTATCTGTCAGCAGCGAGCACGCAGGTTGCAGTAATTGCAGCTCACGGTATTGTGTGCTACAGTGTATTCGAGCCCCATCTGTCCTCCCTAACAGTACACTCCATTACATTTCTCATGCGACATCCTTGAACACACCTAGAAAAATTATTCAAGTTGTGTAGGCGCGGCTCTCAGCCATTCTGCCGAGTAAATAACATTCCTAAAGAAAAGAGAGACAAGAACCTCTCGATACTTTGTAAAATAATAGCACTCCTATCCATAAGAGGCAATCTACTAAGCGGAAAATTAATAATTTTTTTGATACATGAAAAAGTTTTACTTGATGTCTCAGAATTTTTTGCAATAAATGATATTTATTGTTCGTTTAATGTTTTTCTTACACTAACTTGCAATACTCTCATACCCAAGTATCCCACTAGTTACATAAGAATATATACAATATTTTTGTGTCTTTTCCTTACAACGGACGACTCTACAAGATATTTGTTGCTGAATGTTTTTCATGCAGTTCTTGTTGGTAGACTAGGAGCGTCTGTCTGACTTCTGTAGTAGTGTGAGGTGGATATTGTTTCTTGCAGGAGCCAAAGGGTTCTTGTTGGATAAATCTACTGCCCAACTTGACAAAATAAAACCCACACACTCACAAGGCAAAGGTCCCGAGTTCGACTCTCAGTCCGGCGCACAGTTTCAATTTGCCAGGAAGTTTAGTTAGAAATTAGGGTTTCCCCAAAATGCGAAAGAGAACTAGTAAAATTGTCTGAAAGTGAAACTGAATTTGATCATTCAGGGATTCAAACCGGTCGGACAAAGCAAAGGTCTTCCTTGAAACCAGTTGCAATGTAGAGTGGAAAGATAGGGACGCCAAGGTGTCTAGTTACTGTTTTTTAAATTGAAAGATAGTTAAAATCAATCGCAAAGTATAATAGAATTCAGTTTAAAGCAAGAGTTCGAATATAGCAATGGTGAACTGCAAAACTGAACAGAATACAGTTTAAATACTTAAATTAGAAAATTGGCTCTTAAAAATTACCTGAAAATCAATGTGGGGCAACCGTTATCCCAGTTGCTTAACATTTCTATAAGCGAAATCGATGAGGTTGCCAATGAATTCAATAAACTGAATAGAGAATATAATTGAAAGAATACGCTATGATTCCGAATGTTTCTGTAATCAGTTTGGAAAGGTATTTGTCGAATAGAAATCAAAAATACAGAAACAGATTGTGTCGAAATGTGTGGACAAATGGACAGAAGTATCAACAGTAGACCTGAAGTAGAGGATTTAAACGCCAGCACTGCGTGAATAAAACGTAGAGAACCCTCTTGCAGTTTGAGTAGCGCTACTGTGCTGAATGGTTTTCGTGTTCAGGCTGCTTTTATTAGATGTCGGCAGTTTTTGCATTTTGATTTATACAAGCAAATACACCCATTAGAGTTTCGAAAAGATTTATAAGACATTTTGCCGAATGGGTGGTCCCAGCAGGAGAAAATCTCTTTTATTGAAAGTCATGGGGAGAGAGATGTTTGCATTTGTCAGCTGATCTTATACTACGTTGTCAAACACTTTTTAAATTGAAAAGCGCTTTCTTGAACGATACTGGTAGCATAATAAACAAAGAAGTCACCATAAAACCCTAGATTTGTAGAGGAATCAAACTCCCATGTTTGAACTAGTTTAAAATGTCTAATTATTTTCCAAATCAGTTAATGTGTTAAATATTTGACTTTGAGTATGTAAGAGAGAAAACGTTTATGGAAGGTTTTGGAGTCGCAAAGTGTTCTCATTGTAAAACACTGAACAAACACACTCTGTGTAGTTTGCTGTCTATTTTAAACAAAATTTAGGTGTTCAGGCAACTCAGTGTTTATGACGTCATACCTCCTGACCTATATGTCGTGCTATAATTGTGAAGTTTCATTCAGTGATATGTGTAGATACTGTCTGCAAAGTGTGTTGCGTATGAGAGTCAGTAGTAAATAAGTAACAAATCAAAACATCGTACCTGATGAAGTTCTACTGTGCACCATTTTTAGCAGAAGCGGTTTCTCAAGCATCTGAATGATTATGATGTCCTGTCTGCTGAACTAAGTGTCGTACACTCATATAATTTTGTGGGTACATTCAGTCGGTAAACTGTGTTGCGAACAGGGGCGGTAACAAACAAGTAATAAATTAAAATGCAAGCTTGATGCTGAGGTTTGACTGTATGAACAGTGAAAATGCAGCAAGCGACAAACATTTTTCTCTCCATCACTTTGTGAGTTGTGTCAGCGAGAAAATGTTCAGTAAAGACTTCAAAATATTTGTTATGTTAGCTGGAAGTCGCTAAGTGCTCTCCTTGTCAAATATTAGATGAATTAAATCCTGGTATTTGCGCGCCGTAAGCTACACTGTCTCATGACACACACTCAGTTTCTGTCATACTTGTGTTATTGTGTTAAACTTTTAACAGAAGATTATACCTCTTAATGAGTAGATTATGACAGCATTCTAAATTTTTTGAAATGGCCAATGATTACGCGAAATACTGAAGATCAAATTTTTATTCCCTGTGAGAGCCATCAGATAGGCAACCAGCAACTCGTAAAAGCTTCAGGAAAAGCGGTGTGACGATAAAAGACACTCTGTGAGCAGCTGAAACTCTCTACGCATTCTCTAAATACTTCTATTTTCCCTACAGAGAGCGCCACTCAGAAAACATAGTCGAAAATGCAAAATACTTGTCGATGGCGTACAGCTACACCACTGGAAATATTTTGCCACACTCATAAAAACAGCGGCAGCTTGTTACTGGTAGCCGCGGGCAGCACAGCTACCCCCAGCGGTGTTTTCACACCCGACAGTAGAAATGAGAGTGGATATTTCTTCGTCACAAGTTCTCTTGGATGCTTCTGGTTTTGCTGTCAGAATAAATGTGAGTCGTTTAATCCTTTCCTTGAAGATTAAACGCTGGGAGGAGCGAAAATATGGAAGGCCTACTTTGCTCTGTGCTGAAGACATCGACAAATTGGGAGTTCTAAGCTCAGCCTGGAAGAGGGAATCCCAAACACAGGAGCAAGAGGAAGGCGATTCGCTTCCAGCATACAAAAATAAAACAGACATTTAATATTCAACGCCTACATTCTTACGATTCATTAAATTTTTGAATAAGATACGAGGACGTAGATTAGATGTGTTGGGACAACAACTGAATGCCCGTATTATTAATTTGATCAGTCAGTCACTGTGTTTCTAATTTAAATAGATAAAAATTCCCTCGGCTTATCTCTCAGTGGTAGTCACACTGCCTGCTTTTCCCCCCAATTTGGGAATACTTTAGACGTAACATATTGTTCAGCATCTGCTATGTCGCAGTAAACTAGAATATGCGCTGTTTGTATCACGCCTGAATGCTGTGGCGCTTTGCAGCACTGAACGTAAGTATATAAGAGCCCGTTAAAAGATGTTAAACTTATATTGCATTTATTGTAGTAAATAGATTTCCCAAGAATGAACTCCGATTGTATAGAAAACACATTTTTAAAAGAAAATTACACTTAAATTTCAGTCTTTAGATCTTTTCATTTTCATTTACTACCGTCGATTTAATGTTCCTATTCAATTTCAAATTTTCGCTTTTTCTTTGAATGTTTTGATGTGAACTTCTAATTTCTCTATTGCTGACTAGTTTTCTCCACCCTGTTCATTCATTTTTTTATTGTGGTGGCGTTACTGTAGGTCCTGTAATATTAAAAAGGTGTCTTGAGTTATGAATTGGAACATTTGTGCGACACGTCGCTTGTGTTAATCACTGTTTGGAATAATTGCCCGGTCATGAGCAAATAAACCAATAAATTTGTTGCTACGTGTGCATTACTATTTTACCGAAATATTTCGTCTTTGCAGAAATTAAATGATTTGGACTCACTGCACCATTGTAGTACCGCTAGATTAGTTTCCCACTTAATATAATTATTTCTATCAAGATACATTCCTCAATCTCTTTGCTGACATTCTATTAGTATAATCAGATTACTTCCGAAAGTAATATGATTTCTACAGATGACGAATTTATACACTATGCAAATAGCGGTAAGAATATGAATTTCAGTTTGTAATGTTTCTTCTGCTGCGTTTCTAAGAATAAAAATTTCATATGTGAATTGTCTTGCTGTGCGACAACTCATTTTAACTCGTAACAAACGTTTTCTTCCACGTAATCTTTGGAATAAATGTATTTTTAAAAAAATGTCTCTAACAATCAGTGTTGGAAAATGGGATATTTCTAAAACATTCGCTGTCCTTAGTTATACTTCCATTTAAAAACGGATTACCAATTGCTAATCACTAGTACGGCGACACACCTTTATAATTAGTATCTGTTACCGTAAGTCCAAAAATTTCTTTACCTATAGACATTCGCGTATCATTTTCTCCGTATTCAGTCCCTTCCTTCTTCGACTCTTTCTTGCTGATTTTCCTTGTTATCATCTTCTAGTTTCTTCAGGTTCATCATTTGGCGTCTTCTCATACGCCCTATTTATCGTAGTCTTCATTTTGTCAGCTAAGTGTCATTCCCACTACTGAGTTTACCTTTCAAAGTAGGTATGAAGTAGCCAGAGGTATGAATTCCCTCCACACAACCCTTGGATGATAGCTCGATGTACAATGTGTGAAAGATTCGGCGGAAACGGTCATGTATTGATTTACAGCCATATGTTGAAACAATTTTCTTTATATTATCCGCAACTGAAATCAGTTTCTTCACTTGAACTCATCAACCATTTCACATAATGTATTTACTATATATCATACTAAAATATTGTTTTAAAATTACAACAATTGCTTGAGTAAGTGAAATAGTAAGGAATCTGCGAGAAATAGTACTCATATTCTCTAAAAAGAAATGCTGATTCTTCCGGTCTGTCACTCATTGTGTTGCTCCAAAGAGGTAGATCTGTAGTTCTAAATGACCCAACAAAAAGAAATGGGTCTCATTAATAACGGACGAGGGCTGTTGTCATTTCTGTTTCAAAATTTTTCACCTCATATCTACTACGATTAGCTGTTTGATGTATACAACATCCTCTGAAAAGAATATTTCTCTAAAAGACGAACGAATCGTATGTAATACATTACGATTTTTTCAGCAAACCCAATATAAGTATTTCAGCTTCTACACACGGGGAAACGTAATAGCAATGGAAGGAACTTTGAAATGTTTAGCTTCGAACTGTTTCTCGCCTTGTTGTTGTGGTGGTCTGCAGTTCAGAGACTGGTTAGATGCAGCTCTCCATGCTGCTCTATCCCGTGCAGGCCTCTTGATCTCCGAGTAACTACAGCAACCCACATCCTTCTGAATCTGCTTTGTGGTTTCTTCATGCTATCCCTCTACAATTTTTGCCCTCCACGCTTCCCTCCAGTACTAAATTAGTGATCCCTTGATGCCTCAGAACGTGTCCTGCCAACCGATCCCTTCTTGTAGTCAAGCTGGGCCACGAATTCCTCATCTTCCCAATTCTATTCAGTACCTCCTCTTTAGTTACGTGATCTACTTTTTTCCCTCACTTTATTTTGCAGCAGATAAACGTATTCCATTCGTGTGGTACGTACCAATCCTACCGACGCGTGGTCGTACATACACTGCATGAATTCGAGTAATATGAATTTCATTATACCCCTCTTTCAAATCTAGGGAGCTGATGACAGTGTTTTTCGTTTCTTCGACGAACTAATTTAGCTCTCAAGTTTGAGCTAGGTGCACTGTTTTACATCATTAGTAACTCATATTGATGTAAAAATATATACGTTTGATTCTTGTTTAATCTTGGGTTGTCTACATGGAGCTCGTGTTTTTTCGAATGTGTAATGAAATAACTTTTACACAAATTACCCTCAAACACGTAAGTAAAGTTTCTTTATATTTTATCGAAGTGTTGGCGCTAAGGGTGGAATGTGGAGGATGTGAATGGAGAGACCTTAAGCTACGCATGCACATCGGTGACACATAGCCTCCATTCGTAGAACTCGTGTCGCTGCATGTGAAGTGTTCTACGTCTCTTCTTGGCGTCGGCAGTGCCAAGTCGTTTCAGTAATGGTTGTTGGAGACTTGAGATGGTGCCTAGCTCCCTTAAGACTGAGCGGGCACGTCTCAGGCTAGATCAATAGTAGCACGTCGGATAAACGTGCACCGGAAGAATCTAGTGCTATTCGCTGTTCGCGGGAGATCTTTTGAAACAAGTTATATTTTTAATATTGTCAACTAACTTTTGTATCGAATTCTGGGGTATAATCTTGCATAAAAATTGTCATTAATCATCTGATTCAGGTTTAGAACACGAGCAGAAAGAAAGAACAGACAATACACATTGGAACTGCCTTCTGGCAAATAAAGTCCTTCTTTTGTTTATGGAGTAAAGAACATCGGAGTTGTAAGATACCGTTTTCTCTTAAGCATTGACGGGGCAATTAAGAGTAAAACAGTATTCGTGTTTGCTCGAGTATACGACGGAATTATATAATATTGACTTTCAGCAGCTGTACGATGGTGGTTTGATATGTTTGGCAAATTTCCTTGAAAGAATGGAACGTTTATGTTGTCTCTTATGGTTGGTAAGCGTGAGTAGTCCCAGGATCATGCAAAAGCTTTCAAAAATATTCAACGTACAGTGAACTGTTTACAGGTCACCATTTGGTCAGTGTGTAGACTCTGACTGAAAATGAAGAAACGCAAATTCTGTGTTGTTATTAAACAATTTCAATTGAAGGGCTGGACTACTACACTTTTCAAAACAAAACTGTATGAAATTCACGAGGACTCTGTACCATCACTGAATACCATTTATATTTTTATCAATTAATTTCAACATATTTGAACAAGCACCGTAGGTGCTCTTCACCACAAACGAAATCATTGACAAAATCCACGATTCGTTAATGCAAGATGACCGAATAAAAGTATGTGAAATCGCTGAGACTACAGGCATCTCAGGTCAGCAACTGCATGGTATCCTGCTCGTGGAATTCGCTATGAAGAAGCTGTGTGTCAGATGGGTGCCGCGGTTGCTCTCAGTCGAGCCAAAGAGCAACCTGGACAGCATTTCAGCCCCATGTCTGGGAATGTTTAATCGCAATCCGCTAGACTTCTTGCACTTTTGTGACAGTTGATGAAACCTGGATCCATGATCACACACCAGAGTCAAAACGGCAATCAAAACCATGGACAAAGGTTGGCGAAAGTGCACCAACGAATGAAAAGACCATTTTGTCAGCTGGTAAAGCGATGGCCACTCTCTTTTGGGATTCCCAATCAGTAATCTTCATAGATTACTTGGAAAAAGGCAGAACATACCTGGATCCATCACGCTGTCTTGTTGGATCATTTCAAACTGGCGTTTGCTGAAGAAAGATCAAGATTGGCATGCATAAATGAAGTCTGTCATCACGATTATGCCCCATCCTACACATCAGCGATAACAATAGCGAAAGTGCCATATCTGGGCTTTGGATCGGTTCTCGATTCACCCTGTTCATTAGGCGAAGCCCCAAGTGACTTCTTCTGGTTCCATAACTTGAAAATTTGTTTGCTGGGGAGAAATGTTCAACAAATGAGGAAGTAACAGTTACAGTCAGTGAGTATTTTATAAAGTCTGACAGAATCTATTTTTTTGATAGGATGAAAAAGCTGGGCGATCGCTAGACTGATTGTATATCCCGCAAAGGGGACTATGTCAGGAAGTAAGGTGAGTTGTTTACGAAACAAAAATTTTTTGTTCCAGTTTTAGCAGACATATCAAACCACCTTTGAACAAACTTTGTTCGAATATACCACTAGTTTCCGTATTTGAGAGCAGTCTCCTGGCATTGGACAAACATTCGTTTTGGCATTTTGCGACATACTTTTGTAATAGACGAAATTGTTTTCTCGGTTTTTGTAATCGTTGAGTTCGCTGTAAGTGAAGCTACACATTAAATCTGCTACATAAAAGCCTACAGGCAAGTGGACTGTGTTTTATACCACCCCAGTTACTGAATGTTTGTGATAGTTGCGTTGTGAGAGAACTGAATGTCATTTGAACAGGTGATGTTGAAAGGAGGCTGTTTAAGTTTTTATGTTGGTAACCTCACGTAGCGCTCTGTATGAAAATCACTGGCTGTGCTGAGTGCAGTCTGTGGCTGGTTGGCATTGTTGGAATATTTGCTATTGTAGTGTTGGACAGTTAGATGTGAACAGCGCGTAGCGTTGCGCAGTTGGAGGTGAGCCTCCAGCAGTGGTGGATGTGGGAAGAGAGATGGCAGAGGTTTGAGAGCGGATGATCTGGACGCGTGTCCATCAGAGACAGTAAATTTGTAAGACTTGATGTCATGAACTGATATATATATATAATGAATTTTGAACACTATTAAGGTAAATACATAGTTTGTTCTCTGTCAGAATCTTTTATTTGCTAAGTGTGCCTATCACAAGTTAGTGCCTTCAGTAGTTAGAATCTTTAATTTAGGTAGCATTATTGGCGCTCGCTGTATTGTAGTAGTTCGAGTAACGAAGATGTTTGTGAGGTAAGCGATTCATGAAAGGTATAGGTTATTGTTAGTCAGGGCCATCTTTTGTAAGGTTTTTTGAAAGTCAGATTGCGTTGCGCTAAAAATATTGTGTGTCAGTTTAGTGTTGATCAGAATACGTAAGGAGAGTAATGTCTGAGTACGTTCAGTTTTGCTCAGCTGTTTGAAAATCAAATAACGTAGAGGTTTATCAGCACAGTAATTCATAAATTTTTCTAAGGGGATGTTTCAATGTGTACACACTGCCTTTTGAGCGGTAGTACAGATGTGTCCAGTAAACATAAACACATGTGTTTGTCTATTAACGTTAGTATTAAAGCAACTATGTTTCATACATCAGAAAGAAAGATGCTGAAACGGCTGCTGGTTCACTGGCAGAAGACAATCAGCGTAGACTGAAAAGCGCAGCGCATTTCCATTATCTTTATTCAGCAGCCGATGGGTGTACATAAAGTCTTTTTCTGATAATAAAATTATTTTCTAAGGAATTATTTTAGATACACGAGAGGCGTTCTGTAAGCAATGCAACACGTTTTTCTCTGTCATTTGCTCTAAAAATTGCGAAATTTGTTTTTAGACGTCGTGAAGTATTCTCACTTCAAGCTCTACAGTTTCATGAAGTTCTGATTGTTGGCGGCACTATACGTAGCAGTCTGTAACGAAGGTATGTTCAAAGCGGAGCGCTGTTATTGAGTTTCTTTTGGAGGGGAACCAGAGCATCGCAGATATTCGTAGGCGCTTGCAGAATGTCTACGGAGACCTGACAGTGACCAAAAGCCTGATGAGTCGTTGGGCAAGGGTGTGTCATATTCACAACAAGGTCGCGCAAACCTGTCCAATCACCTGGCTACCGGCCGGCCGCTCACAGTTGTGACTGCTGCAGTGATTGAACTTGCGCACATTCTCATTCGAGACGAACCACGGATTACAAAGAAACACCTTGCCGCTCAGCTGGACGTCTCTGTTGGTAGTGCTCACACATTCGTCCACCATTTGGGGTTCTCGAACATTTCTCACTACCTAACAGAAGATCAGGAAAAACAACCTTCAGTGTGGAATTGCTTGCGGGTTGCGTGGGTGATCATGACAAATTTTGTTGAACATCGTCACAGGAGATGAAACGTGGTTCATCACTTCGAAGAGGAAACAAAACGAAAATCCATGGAGTGGCGTCACACCATCTTTCCTCCATACTGTTTGTCCAGATAATAAGTTCAAAGCCGCACCCACAGCAGGTAAAGTCAAAGCTACGGTCATCTGGGACTTTGAAAGGGTTATTGTGTTTAATGTCCTCCCTCATGGTGCAAAACCAACTGTGATGTATATTGTGCTTCGATCCGGAAAATGAAGAAACGACTTCAGCGTGTTCGTCTCCACAAAAATACAAATGGTCGTCTCCTCCAACACAACACAAGGCCTCACACAAGTCTACGCACCTGAGAGGAGCTCACTTCACTATACTGTCCATCCACATCCACCCTACGGCCCGGATTCCGCACCTTCCGACTTCCATCTGTTCGGCTGGATCAAGGATGCACTTCGATGGAAGCAGTTGCATGGGGGCTTCATTATTATGCAATAATTTTAGTAGCTGTGTATCCGGTTACGAAGTCTCGTAACCGGTTGGCCCTGAGTAGTACGCAATCTGACTGCATAAAATAACAATAAAGAATTAAGGGAAATTTCCGTTAACACAATTGATTAATTAAGTCCCCTGCAATTATAAAATCTACGAAACAACAAAGCACAAGTGTAACTGTTCTGTGTGTGGTAGTGCGATTCAACGTACAAGTATCTGGCACGGTTCTTCCTCAATACGACAAGAAATTTTAAACACCATTTACAATGAACTAATTGAAAAACCAGAAATACTATAACTGCACATCGAAACCATAATTACAAGTCTAATACATGAACACGAGCCAGATGCTTTGTTGACTGAACCTGTGACCAAGAGGCATTGTCATTAGGGAAATGTGAAATAATTTTTTTTTTGTTACCACGATATATATTTACGAAAAATACACTGTGATCATTGCAACATCTTCCATCTATACATTACACCAACTGAACAGCATCTACTCTCTCGCCCAACAGAACAAAACTGCACACGACATCCTCTGAACTAGTACTGTTCTCGACATCCTCTCAAAAAGTACTGCCCACGGCAACCTCTGAACTACTATTGCCCCAGTGGAGGCGGCGGAATAATAATCTTTGGCGCAATCCCTGGCGCTGTGACTCAGTGTAGCCACCTTTCACAGTACGCTGATGATGGGGACGTTATTGATGCAGAAAGACGCTGACTCCGACGTCGACCGAGAGAGTGGTATCACGCTGGCACACAGGCCGCCCCAGTAACGGGCTGTAATGCCGTCGCACTGAAAGGAGGTCATGTTGAAAAAATAGGGTTTCGTAACCAAATGAGTGGGGAATAACAAGGTGTATTGGAAATCTGAATAAAATGAACCTACTTTCAGAAAAAAAATGTGTTGCATTACTTATAGAAATTCTGTTTGCTGCGTTTAATAGTTTACCTAATAAAGTATTTTTAGACAGGTTTCCTTTGGTGCACTGTTCCTTGCCGGTAGACTCTAAAGCCGGTATTCAGTTTTTCCTCATGTCTTTGTCAACATTGTATCCGTCATCGTCTGTATAGCTTTCCGAACGTTAGGAACTGGTGAACTGAACACTTAATTGTAACTTAATCCCACTAAAAAAATCTTCATTTCCTTCCCCTTCTGCCGAATAGGGTTACCCACACTTGTGAGCCTCATTCAGTGTGTATACAGGACAAACTACTGTCCCATCTCTCGGGTGGTCGTAGGGGCAGTCCTTTCCCTGGCGGTCGCCCATGTTTACAAACTGTAGCTAGTCTTGAACGGTCCGTCCTTCCCACATGATCCGCTCAATTTCTATTTTTCCTTTTTTTCATACCTTTACAATATTGTGTATTCCACACTGTCCCTTATCGACTTTTTTGTTCTTTTGTCACCCACAGCTACTCTTTGGATCTGGCATAGTATCTCCTTTTGCACTGCCGTTAACTGTCGTTTTCTCTATTTCGTTTGTGGTCTAGTTTATGTTGCATATATCAAAACACCCCCCCCATGAACCATGGACCTTTCCGTTGGTGGGGAGGCTTGCGTGCCTCAGCGATACAGATAGCCGTACCGTAGGTGCAACCACAACGGAGGGGTATCTGTTGAGAGGCCAGACAAACGTGTGGTTCCTGAAGAGGGGCAGCAGCCTTTTCAGTAGTTGCAAGGGCAACAGTCTGGATGATTGACTGATCTGGCCTTGTAACAATAACCAAAACGGCCTTGCTGTGCTGGTACTGCGAACGGCTGAAAGCAAGGGGAAACTACAGCCGTAATTTTTCCTGTGGGCATGCAGCTTTACTGTATGATTACATGATGATGGCGTCCTCTTGGGTAAAATATTCCGGAGGTAAAATAGTCCCCCATTCGGATCTCCGGGTGGGGACTACTCAAGAGGATGTCGTTATCAGGAGAAAGAAAACTGGCGTTCTACGGATCGGAGCGTGGAATGTCAGATCCCTTAATCGGGCAGGTATGTTAGAAAATTTGAAAAGGGAAATGGATAGGTTGAAGTTAGATATAGTGGGAATTAGTGAAGTTCGGTGGCAGGAGGAACAAGACTTCTGGTCAGGTGACTACAGGGTTATAAACACAAAATCAAATAGGGGTAATGCAGGAGTAGGTTTAATAATGAATAGGAAAACAGGAATGCGGGTAAGCTACTACAAACACCATTGTGAACGCATTATTGTGGCCAAGATAGATACGAAGCCCACGCCTACTACAGTAGTACAAGTTTATATGCCAACTAGCTCTGCAGATGACGAAGAAATTGAAGAAATGTATGATGAAATAAAAGAAATTATTCAGATTGTGAAGGGAGACGAAAATTTAATAATCTTGGGTGACTGGAATTCGAGTGTAGGAAAAGGGAGAGAAGGAAACGTAGTAGGTGAATATGGATTGGGGGACAGAAATGAAAGAGGAAGCCGCCTGGTCGAATTTTGCACAGAGCACAACATAATCATAACTAACACTTGGTTTAAGAATCATGAAAGAAGGTTGTATACATGGAAGAACCCTGGAGATACTAAAAGGTATCAGATAGATTATATAATGGTAAGACAGAGATTTAGGAACCAGGTTTTAAATTGTAAGACATTTCCAGGGGCAGATGTGGACTCTGACCACAATCTATTGGTTATGACCTGTAGATTAAAACTGAAGAAACTGCAAAAAGGTGGGAATTTAAGGAGATGGGACCTGGATAAACTGAAAGAACCAGAGGTTGTACAGAGATTCAGGGAGAGCATAAGGGAGCAATTGACAGGAATGGGGGAAATAAATACAGTAGAAGAAGAATGGGTAGCTTTGAGGGATGAAGTAGTGAAGGCAGCAGAGGATCAAGTAGGTAAAAAGACTAGGGCTAGTAGAAATACTTGGGTAACAGAAGAAATATTGAATTTAATTGATGATAGGAGAAAATATAAAAATGCAGTAAGTGAAACAGGCAAAAAGGAATACAAACGTCTCAAAAATGAGATCGACAGGAAGTGCAAAATGGCTAAGCAGGGATGGCTAGAGGACAAATGTAAGGATGTAGTGGCCTGTCTCACTAGGGGTAAGATAGCTACCGCCTACAGGAAAATTAAAGAGGCCTTTGGAGATAAGAGAACGACTTGTATGAATATCAGGAGCTCAGATGGAAACCCAGTTCTAAGCAAAGAAGGGAAAGCAGAAAGGTAGAAGGAGTATATAGAGGGTCTATACAAGGGCGATGTACTTGAGGACAAAGTTATGGAAATGGAAGAGGATGTAGATGAAGATGAAATGGGAGATATGATACTGCGTGAAGAGTTTGACAGAGCACTGAAAGACCTGAGTCGACACAAGGCTCCCGGAGTAGACAATATTACATTGGAACTACTGACGGCCGTGGGAGAGCCAGTCCTGACAAAACTCTACCATCTGGTGAGCAAGATGTATGAAACAGGCGAAATACCCTCAGACTTCAAGAAGAATATAATAATTCCAATCCCAAAGAAAGCAGGAGTTGACAGATGTGAAAATTACCGAACTATCAGCTTAATAAGTCACAGCTGCAAAATACTAACACGAATTCTTTACAGACGAATGGAAAAACTAGTAGAAGCCAACCTCGGGGAAGATCAGTTTGGATTCCGTAGAAACACTGGAACATGTGAGGCAATACTGACCTTACGACTTATCTTAGAAGAAAGATTAAGGAAAGGCAAACCTACGTTTCTAGCATTTGTAGACTTAGAGAAAGCTTTTGGCAATGTTGACTGGAATACTCTCTTTCAAATTCTAAAGGTGGCAGGGGTCAAATACAGGGAGCGAAAGGCTATTTACAATTTGTACAGAAACCAGATGGCAGTTATAAGAGTCGAGGGACATGAATGGGAAGCAGTGGTTGGGAAGGGAGTAAGACAGGGTTGTAGCCTCTCCCCGATGTTGTTCAATCTGTATATTGAGCAAGCAGTAAAGGAAACAAAAGAAAAATTCGGAGTAGGTATTAAAATTCATGGAGAAGAAATAAAAACTTTGAGGTTCGCCGATGACATTGTAATTCTGTCAGAGACAGAAAAGGACTTGGAAGAGCAGTTGAATGGAATGGACAGTGTCTTGAAAGGAGGATATAAGATGAACATCAACAAAAGCAAAACAAGGATAATGGAATGTAGTCTAATTAAGTCGGGTGATGCTGAGGGAATTAAATTAGGAAATGATTCACTTAAAGTAGTAAAGGAGTTTTGCTATTTTGGGAGCAAAATAACTGATGATGGTCGAAGTAGAGAGGATATAAAATGTAGGCTGGCAATGGCAAGGAAAGCGTTTCTGAAGAAGAGAAATTTGTTAACATCGAGTATAGATTTAAGTGTCAGGAAGTCATTTCTGAAAGTATTCGTATGGAGTGTAGCCATGTATGGAAGTGAAACATGGACGATAAATAGTTTGGACAAGAAGAGAATAGAAGCTTTCGAAATGTGGTGCTACAGAAGAATGCTGAAGATTAGATGGGTAGATCACATAACTAATGAGGAAGTATTGAATAGGATTGGGGAGAAGAGAAGTTTGTGGCACAACTTGACCAGAAGAAGGGATCGGTTGGTAGGACATGTTCTGAGGCATCAAGGGATCACCAATTTAGTATTGGAGGGCAGCGTGGAGGGTAAAAATCATAGGGGGAGACCAAGAGATGAATACACTAAGCAGATTCAGAAGGATGTAGGTTGCAGTAGGTACTGGGAGATGAAAAAGCTTGCACAGGATAGAGTAGCATGGAGAGCTGCATCAAACCAGTCTCAGGACTGAAGACCACAACAACAACAACATATCAAAACACGACGCACCATTACTTTATATATTTTTATTTCCCCTTCAGTTGTCATAAATTTGTTTCTCCATACGGCATTCTGCAGGCAGCCGGCTACACTTGCTGCCTTTGTCGCTTGATTTTTCACTTCCATGGTTAAGTCATTATAGCTGGTGGTAACAGTCACTAGGTAGATAAAACCCATCGCTTGGTCAACTGACACATCATTGCTTCTAATTTACAGCGTACAGGTGCTTTTGATCCTACCATGCGATTTCCAGGTTATATTGCTTAGTCGGCTTGTCAAACTGGTGAAGTAACTTTTGTAAATTATCCTCATAATTTGCTAGCACTACGTCATTATCCGCATATCGTATAATATTTACCACTTTATTTCCCATCTTATAGCCTGGTTTCTTTCTTAAGTCATCAATAATGTGATCAATTATTACGTTGACCAGGAGCGGGCTTGATGTGTCCCGTATTCTAATTCCTCTATCTAGTGTAATTTCATCTGTGGCTCCTTTGTGTCTTTTAATTATCTTTTATGAACAGTGTATGTATATAAACGATTTTGACTAAATCCATCTGTACTCTCTTCTTGATTAAGATTTGAATTATATTCCTTTCTGTAATCCTGTCAGAGGCTTTTGATAGTTCAACGAAGCGTAGATCGCCTGGGTTATTAAATTCTAAGGATTTCTGTACAGCCTCTCTTAAAGCGAAAGTAACATCTATTGGGTTCCTGTTTTTCCTGAATCATTGCTGTTCTTCTGCTATTTCTATATAATTCCCCATTTTGTCTCTAATTAATTATGTTAACAGTTGAAAGGTGGTATCAAGCAATCAAGCAGGGTAATTTAGTTAGTTACATGTCCCATGGTTCATTTTGCACGATAGATTGAAATGATGTGGAAGGAATTATTTTACATTCACAGCGCAAATTAATTTTGCGTACTGTAACGTTCTGAACATTTCTAAACGTTTTTTAACACACACAAAAACGAAAAAGATATACACATGCAAGTTCCTACCCACAACCTTTTCCACATCACAGTAACAGAAATTCTTCAACGGAATAGAAGGAGTTGTCAAGGAGAAATCTTTTCATTTTCTTATCAAACTGTACTTTGCTGTCTGTCAGACATTTTATATCAGTGGGTAAGTGAGCAAAAACTTCTGTAGCAGTATTGTGAACTCATTTTTGTGCTAAGGACAACTTTAATGTGGAACAATGAATGTAATTTTTCCTTCTCGTGTTGTAATTATTTATTTCATTGTGCCTCTTTAGTTGGAGTGGATTATTTACAACAAACTCCTTGAAGTAATAGACGTAGTGGGAAGCAGTAGTCAGAATACCCAACTCATTAAATAGATGTATACAAGATGATTGTGGGTGAGCACCACATATTATTCTGACAGCCAATTTTTCCTTAATGAAGATTTTGTTTCTTAAATATGAGTTACCTCAGAGCATTATTCCATATGACGTTACTGAATGAAAATATGCAAAATAGATCAGCTTATTGACTTGATTCTCGCCAAGATTTGAAATGATTCTAAGCGCAATGTGGCTGTACTAATTTGTCTTAGGAGTTCCGAAACGTGTTCTTTTCCAACTTCAATTCTAGTCAATACGGACCCCTAATAATTTCAGTTTCCAACCTATTTACTGTGCTCCTCATTGTGTGTTACACTCATCAGAGGTGTACTACCTATACATGTGCAGAACTGAATATTCTGAGTCTTTTTAAAATTGTGGGTGAGACAATTCACCGAAAACCAGCCAACGACACTTTTAAAATTTTTGTTTAGCATTTAAATGGTTCAAATGGCTCTGAGCACTATGGGACTTAACATCTTAGGTCATCAGTCCCCTAGAACTTAGAACTACTTAAAGGTAACTAACCTAAGGACATCACACACAACCATGCCCGAGGCAGGATTCGAACCTGCGACCGTAGCGCCTAGAACCGCACGGCCACTGCGGCCGGCTTTTAGGATTTAATTTATTCTTTTCTGTATGTATCCTTGGATTGATTACAATACTAATGTCATCGTCAGAAATGACTAATTCTGCTTCTTGTACACGTATATTAGACGGAAGTTCATTTACATGTGTGAGAAACAACAGTGGACATGAGATTGAGAATTGGGGAATCCCATATCTGATTTTCCCCAGTCAGAACTATGTCACCAGACTGTACTGTCTGAATTACTAAGTAAACTTTTCTACATTCTTTTGGTTAGATTTGATATTATACATTGACTGGCTGTGCTATCTGTCCGATAAAACATCACTTTGTCTAGGAGAATTCTGTGATTCACGCAGTCAAATGCCTTAGAGAGGTACCAGAAAATACCAACCGTCGCTATATCATTATTTAATGCTTGAAAAATCTGTTGGGTGAATGTGTAAATGACATTCTCAGTAGGGCAACCTAACTGAACCCAAAGTGTGATTTGCTAAGGACATTATTATTGTTAAGGAAAAATACTATTCTAGAGTACGTCATCTTCTCAAAACTTTTGTAGAATGAGGTCGGCAGTGAAACAGGTCAGTAGTTATTGACATCTCTTTTATCACCATTCCTAAAGAGGGGTTTAACAAGGGCATATTTCAGTCTCTTTGGAAAAATGCCTTCAGTTAGCAATGCAGTACATATTTCACGTAAGACAGGGCTTGTTATATGGGAACCAACTCTATTGGGATTCCCATAAAAACCAAATGAGTTTTTAGTTTTGAGAGAACGTATAATTTTCTCAATTTCAAGAGGACAAGTTAGTAATACATTCATATGATTGAAATTCATGAAAATTACATTTTGAACATACTGCTGTGATTTTACTCTGGAACTGTTTGTCCCTGTGCTATCTACTATAATTAAGAAATGATTATTAAATGCATTTCCCACCTGTGTCTCTTCGTTCATAGCCCTACCATTCTGCTGTCTTGTTCTGTTATTCGTAGTCATGTCTCTCGTTTCACGTCATTTCATGTAACCTCAGGGGTGTTGTCAAAAGTACTGACTTCTGTCATTGTACTTGTTCCTCGATTTTGTAATAACCTTACTCAGTAATTCTGAGTGGTTTTTGTAGTATGTAGTATGCAGGATCCCTACTTGTTCTTACCAAAAAATACGTTTCCTTTCCTTTCACAAGTTACTTTAATCTCTAAGCCCCATATGGCTGCTTAGTGTCCTTTCTGAATATCTTATGCGGAAATTCTCCGGTAATTATCAAATACTTGCCTATCTGTTTTTTATGCATTGTAATTGTAATGAAGAAGCGTTACTCCTACTGAATATGACGGCCAAGTTGTTTGTCTGTAACGAATAATGTCTTCGGAAAGGTTTCATAGAAGAACTGGCGAACAAACAAGTGTCAGTGTGGTGGTGCGCCATCTTGACACCCACTACCCATTCTGGAAATTAATGTAGCTGAAATTGAGCATGAAGTTGTAACTTCTGCAGGTAATCTGTCCCGAAATGGTAGGGTAAGTGATAACGGAAGTTGCGAAAACTTTGTTCAGCATGAAGCCAGGCCACACATTAAATTTCAGGGGTCCCTCATCTGCTGTACCACGATATGTCTGTTCTCCGATCCCTATGTCCCGATTTTATGCCTGTTTACATTCGCGAAAATGTGAGAAGTTGCTTTATTGGAAGGAGCAAACATTTTAAGATGTTCATTGTTTACATCGATTCATCTTGGCAAAATTGGTTCATCTGGGCCTATCGTTGGCTGCAAAATTTGCAGGAGCTGCCTGGAAATGCATCCACGTGTGTGAAATCCTCGACACATTGCTATGAGCTACGGCGGTTTCTCTAGAAACGCGACGCCCCTATTTTTGTGGTCTGTGTGGAAATGTTGTCTGTACGGTATCAACATGTCACTCACTTCAAAATCTGTCGCATCTTACCTTGTCACAAACACTGAACACTGACAATTTCCTAAAGTGTTTTATAACATATTTAATGTTATTCGCAGGTGGCGGATCGCGGTTATTAGCACTCAGGAATTGCCGCTGTTCTGTAGCAGTCGACTGTGTTTTATGAAACTACAGAACACGTTGCGCTTACACCTGCATAAACACCACTGTAATGATAGCATTCCTACATTACGTTACCTGCAACGAGACAGAGAGAGAAAAAAGACTTCAGATGCCGTCAGAATAGATGTAAAAATGTCCCCTGAAAATAAGGCGTGTGTTAGACTACCATATGCCACAAACCGCCTAGCTGTTAACAGACATTGTTTGTAACAAAAGCATCTTGGTAATCAGGGTTAGTTTAATGCTGACCGTGTGTAGTTATATCTCTCATTGAACATATTACAGCTGTGTTCCACCAACTAGCAATAAGAAAACAGATTTACACTGAAAGTGTGTGATTGTTATAGGAATCATATTACTGAGAACGGATTTACCAGTGTAATTCGCTGTGCAACGCTGCAGCTGTTTAGTGCAGCCGGAACGCGCGGTATGACTTTAGCTGACAACATCTGAAGTGTTAGTAAAGTAGCGTACAAGCCAATGAGGACAGGAATAACTATAGAAATTGAGTAGGTCACTAGAACGTGATTTCTGGTGCTGTGAAAAGCGACATTCTTTATTGTAACGCTAAAGAGCGATATGAAAAGATTACGACATGTTTATTATTTGATCTTGGGTGGATAACACGCCATATTTATGTTTCTTTCGCTTCGGATAGTGACGTTTAATGTGACGTGGGAGGCAGTATTATTTCAGGAAACGTGGCGATGTCTCAAGAGCACTGTCTATTGTGGAGTATGATTGGAAATTAAGAGAGATTTTAGTCAATTTAGAAAAACTGGACTCCTAACCACAGTTACTGTCTAGTCAGTATGTGGAGTAAGGCTGAATTATTCCGCACCCTCTCCTCAAATAACACTTATCATTTCCATTAATCATCTTGCGAATGTTGTAGTTCTTATTTCGGTGCTTGCTAAGAAAAATTTCAGTGGAATTCCTCTTTACAAAAGACACCGTTTTTTAGTTTAGTTTACACCCAGAGATAATTCAGCAGCTTTTCTGCTATCTACATTTGGTTTATTTGTTTATATGCTTTCTGCGAAATTGTTGTTTCGTCTTACCCTCTTGAGTGGATGATATGAACTTTCGGCACAAAACATTTACTTTTGTACAGGGAGCGATTATTTTCAAAAATTTTACGTTAATTTATATAAAGTTCTGAGCTGATATATACATCACTGAGTTGACGCATGCTTAGCTTTTTTTACAGTATGTCTAAAAATTTTAGTTTTTTAGTAATTTTAGTAAATTTGGAAATTAAGTGGGTGTACACATTTATTTACGCACCTCACATATGGCTATACGTTGTTTATAATGATACCACAAAATCTGCTATACCATCTACAGCTTTCCATCTGCAAACCACTTTCTTGTTTCTTTTCCTTTTATTGTTCATCTCCAACTGATAACAGTTGTGCATCGGGTTGTTTGTGACCATATGCAGCTTTCGGGTAGGAGTGATATGATAAACAGGAGAATGGATATGATGAAAAGGCAGTAGACAAAATAAACAATAAAATACAAAAGAATGCAGCAGACCATCAGGAAACATACACACACAAATTCAACACAACTCACAACACACTGACAGTAAGCAAAACAAGGAACATAACGACTTAGAACAATTAAGTCACACTCAGGATGGGCATTGTACTAAAGAACCAAGAACCCAACATGGCGTACAGAACCGAGACTTGGAGGAATTACTACCAACAATGGCTACTATAGCCAGTCTGGTATGTGTCAACTACATTGCACTATCTGTATACATGGCGCCAAACATGCAGGAATTATAGGAATAGGGAGACAGTTGGTCTCAGAGCACTGAAAAGCAAAAGCATACAAACGACAATAGCAGATCACCCAACAGCATAGAATCACCTCCCAACGTACATAACAACTAACAAAAATCCATAAAACTGAAAACAGTCCTTAGCAAAAGTTAACGATAGAAGAAAATTGTGGCATCCAAAAATCAGTAGCCCAAGGAAAGATCGTACTAAAAGGACAGACATCACTATGCAATAGAACTCCCTTTCCCACAGTAGTAGAAGTATATAACTAATCTTCGTCTCAAAACTGCATATTGTCACCCTATATAATTAAAGTCCTCTCCCCATATTCCACACCATTCACTCTACCTGTCTATGCATAATTCTGTCTGTCTCTCTCGCACTCTGCCTCCCTCAATCTCTCTCTCTGTCTCCCTCAATCTCTCTCTCTGTGTCTCTCTCTCTCTCTCTCTCGGACAGGCATACACACGCACACACACACACACACACACACACACACACACACACACACACACACAGAGAGAGAGAGAGAGAGAGAGAGAGAGAGAGAGAGAGAGAGAATGAAACCAAAGGTTCAGATTCAAAGTAATGGACGTCAATCAAAACAAAATAGTGAAACAAACGACAGGCGAAAGCGCATCATCAACGTAAATATGAGCAGTGATATGTGTGTCCAAGCGACAGCAACCTAATAAGCGGATATCAGCGTGAAACAACACCAGTAAAAACTGTCGAAATACGAAACGTAATCCATGAATAACAAACCACAGCGAATATTAAGCAGTATCAAAGCTTAGCGAAAACTTTTACCGATGCCCATAGGTCAGTCCGACTACATCACAACAAAAACACATTCGGCATACAAAACCATCCACATATCAGAGCGAACCTAATACCATACAGCTACAGCAAAGAAAACGAAACACACCACGACTTTAACAGGAATATATGTTTTAAAGTTTGGATTATAAATAAAAATTCCACGCAGACAGTATTCTAAAACACCTTATATTAGAAAACCATACGATCTCTTGATTTAGACATGTGGCTGATTTCGGCGGGCTGCGACGGAATAGTCACAATTTAAAATAAAAGGTAAAGTATGTCTGTAATTCAAATAACAACAAAATCCGGTGTAACATATTTCCTCATCTATATATATATATATATATATATATATATATATATATATATATAAGATAATAAAGCCCAGTGAGGCTGCCACAACTGTGGTGAAATATGTTTGCGTAATATACTAAGCTGTAATTGTGTACTTGCAGAAAGGTGGATCCATCCTTAAATTATTGTCATACACAGATCCTGTTCAACGGACAACGTGTTTTTACATTACCATCCGGGTACTACAGGCAAAAGGAAATAGCCAGATAATAACATTAGTGCCTGAAATATAATCTGCACGGCGAAAGACCAATCAGCTAAGCATCTTTAACCCTTGAATGACTGAAACAAAACTGGCTGCTGATTTCACGTGTTCTCAAAAGTTGAGTGTGCGAACCAAGACCTTATATTTCTCACAGTGAAGTCGACTGAAAAATGTATGACTGAAACAAAATGATATGATAACCACGTAACGTACAATCACGAAAATGCAGCGCAAGTATGCGAGCCAGCAACCGTGGCACCATAATATAGAACGATGTGAGCTAAATATGATCAGTTCACTATCACAAGACGGTACGTTTATACTGAGAGGTAGAAATGCCACTTCGACACCACGGAAGCAAGCGGAAGGCAAGAGTGTGTCGTTAGGGCTCCTCACACGTACCGTTTTGACAAGGCAACGGACACACGCCAATAGTTTCAAAGGAATAACTATTTTAGAGATTTGGCGTTAAACAAAAATTCAATGCATACGTTTTTGACAAGGCAACATCAGCAACTTGACCTCAAGTTTCAAGGACAAGAAGGCACACAGTGAAGGTATCAGCTACAGCAAGCGATACCGGCCGAAAATTTGGATCATAAATCTGACAGCACGCAGTTACGATCTTCCGAAAGTACACCTTTTAAACTTCATGCCCAAATTTTGTCACTCAAATGCGGCACCTCCCCCCCCCCCCCACTCCCTCGCCTTCCTCCCTCTTCACCCCTCCCCCCTTCTCCCCTCCCCACTCCTGCAGCCAGGTAGTGCCCATGCGCGAAATACTGAACAATGGAGTGAGTAAGAGATTGGTGAGATACTGTTTCGATATTCATACTGTGGTTCTTTAATACTGTCAGCGTGAGCGCTATCTAACATGTAGCTGGTGCCAGAGATTTCTTTGTTTTGAACACTTATATGTTATTATTCACAAATCCTAAGTAAATGAATGAAACGAATTTTGCGTCATTTTAGAAGTAGCGTAGAGCTATTTAATGTCTAACATCGCTGTTGTGTGTTATTTTCGTTGGAGTTTTACAGCTGGTAATCTTAAAGTGAAGTACATTCGCAGGAGATGCGCTGTTATCCTACGTGATTTGCAAGATTAAATCGTAAATCGAATATCCTGGACTTCACTTCTTAACAATTCTCCAGGTACTTAAGTTTATTCATTTAGATTTATATCAGAATGTCAATTGGAGAGTATTGTTTAAATATTGTTGCATGCATATGTGCGTGAGACTGATAGTTACCTACTCATATTAATTACTATCTTTCGTGTAAACTAGCATGTGTTCTCGAACAAGATTTCAGATTCATTGGGCAGACATGTCCACTTCTCTCCTGCGCTTCCCTAGTGTTCAACATTCAGTGAATAAGAAAGTTTTGACGTTCATTCTACTACACAGTATTCCGTACTGCGGCATTAGGCAGCTGAAGTGGGTAGGAGCGGGTAACAAACATTGCATGCGGAAGTTTGAAAGCTCTCCTTTCAAAGTTCGTAACTACGTATTGTCAGAACAATGACCCAAATATTTGCCTGGAATGGGTTGATGTGGCTGGCATCTTAATTGCGAGTTTTTTTCCTGAAGTTGATCTGACTCTGGACGGGCTGCATTTTTAGCATTCTCTTCCCCCTCACAGTCTTACTGATCCGTAAAGTAGAGGTCGACAAATAAGAATGTATATAAAATGCACCGAGCGAGGTCTCGCAGTGGTTAGCACACTGGACGCACGTTCGGGAGGATGATGGTTCAAGCCCTCGTCCCCACATCCTGATTTAGGTTTTCCGTGATTTCCCAAAATCGCTTCTGGCAAATGTCGGCATGGTTCCTTTGAAAGGACACGGCCGAGTTCCTTCTCTAATCCGACGAGACCGATGACCTCGCTGTCTGGTCTCTTCCCCCAAATCAACTCCCTCAACAATATAAAAGGCTAACAGAAAACCCTTTTCAGCTGAGGTACCATTTTCTTTGGTATCACTGACTGCACAGCTTAAAAAAAAGTCAGGCTACAGACAACATTCAGAGAAGTGTGTTATGTCTCACGTTTCCACTTCTGATGCTGATCTATGAAAAACATAAAAATTTATTTTACTGTGAGTGATGTATTGAAAAACTGTCATCATCATATGTTAGAATTTTATAAAAATAGTAGGCAAGGGAGAAAGAGATGGTCTTTCTAACTATACGTGGCAGTTTTGGTGAATTTAACTTTAATTATTTAGGCGAAAAGTGTATTGCATGATAAAAATTTTGGTTCCAGTAAATCGATGAGAAAGTACACTAACTTATTAGCTTACCACTGTCAAGTTTTAAAACACTGAAGTAGCATATTGCTGCGGACCATCTGTTTATTTATCCTCTATATTCTTTCCCTTCTTTCATTTATTTCTCTTAGTCTCCTCGGTAGCAGCTTCTGCAGTTCTCTTAGCTTCGGTTACTCGCGGCAATCAACAACAGTTAGAGCTGAAACAGTATTCTTTCCTATCTGTATGTTTAAGTTTTTCAGAACATTAACCCTAGATAATCAACCAGCATCTATTACACTTATCTTCAACCCTGTCAGCCTGACAAACGCATTTTTTAATATTCGCTCCTATATGCAGCTGTCCCCCTCCCCCTCCCCCCCCCCCCCCCCCATGAACAAAGGTCCTTGTGGGGAGCCTTGCGTGCCTCAGCGATACAGACAGCCGTACCGTAGGTACAACCACAACGGAGGGGTATCTGTTGTGAGGCCAGACACACGTGTGGTTCCTGAAGAAGGGCAGTAGCCTTTTCAGTAGTTGCAGGTGCAACAGTCTGGATGATTGACTGCTCTGGCCTTGTAACACGAACCAAAACGGCCTTGCTGTGCTGGTACTGCGAACGGCAGAAAGCAAGGGGAAACTACAGCCGAAATTTCTCCTGAGGGAACGCAGCTGTACTGTATGGTTAAATGATGATAGCGTCCTCTTGGGTAAAATATTCCGGAGTTAAAATAGTCCCCCATTCGGATCCCCGGGCGGGGACTACTCAGGAGGACGTTGTTATCAGGAAAAAGAAAACTGGCGTTCTACGGATCGGAGAATGGAATGTCAAATCCCCTAGTCGGGGAGGTAGGTTAGAAAATTTAAAAAGGGAAATGAATAGGTTAAAGGTAGATTAGTGGGTATTAGTGAAGTTCGGTGGCAGGAGGAACGAGACTGCTGGTAAGGTGAATACAGGGTTATAAATACAAAATCAAATAGGGAAAATGCAGGAGTAAGTTTAATAATGAATAGGAAAATAAGAATGCGGGTAAGCTACTACAAACAGCATAGTGAACGCATTATTGTGGCCAAGATAGATACGAAGCCCACGCCTACCACTACTATATATGCCAACTAGCTCTGCAAACGATGAAGAGATTGATGAAATGTACGATGAGATAAAAGAAATTATTCAGATAGTGAAATTTAATAGCCATGGGTGACTGGAATTCGATAGTAGGAAAACGGAGAGAAGGAAACATGGTAGGTGAATATGGATTGGGGGGAAGAAAGGAAAGAGGAAGCCACCTGGGAGAATTTTGCACAGAGGTTAAATTAATCATAGCTAACACTTGGTACAAGAATCATGAAAGAAGGTAGTATACATGGAAGAATCCTGGAAATACTAGAAGGTATCAGATAGATTATATAATGTTAAGACAGAGATTCATGAACCAGGTTTTAAATTGTAAGACATTTCCAGGGGAAGATGAGGACTCTGACAACAATCAATTAGTTATGAAATGTAGATGAAAACTGAAGAAACTGCGAAAAGGTGAGAATTTGAGGAGATGAGATCTGGATAAACTGAAGGAACCAGAGCCTGCTGAGAGCTTCAGGGAGAGCATTAGGGAATGATTGATATGAAAGGGAGAAAGAAATACAGTAGTAGAAGAATGTCTAGCTTTGAGAGACGAAATAGTGAAGGTAGCAGAGGATTAAGTAGGTAAAAAGACAAGACCTAATATAAATCCTTGGGAAACAGAAGAGATATTGAATTTAATTGATGACAGTAGAAAATCTAAAAATGCAGTAAATGAAGCAGTCAAAAAAGAATACAAACGTCTCAAAAATGACATCGACAGGAAGTGCAAGATGGCTAAGCAGGGATGGCGCGAGGTCCAATGTAGGGCACTTATCACAAGGAGTAAGATAGATACTGCCTACAGGAAAATTAAAGAGACCATTGGAGAAAAGAGAACGCATAAATATCAAGAGCTCAAATGGAAACCCAGTTCTAAGCAAAGAAGGGAAAGTAGAAATGTGGAAGGAGTATGTGGAGGGTCTATATAAAGGCGACGTTCTTAGGGACAATATTACAGAAATGGAAAAGAATGTAGATTAAGATGAAATAGGAGATATGATACTGCGTGAAGTGTTTGATAGAGCGCTGAAAGACTTGAATTGAAACAAGGCCCCGGAAGTAGACAACATTCTATTAGAACTACTGACAGCCTTGAGAGGGTCAGGCCTAAGAAAACTCTACCATCTAGTGAGCAAGATGTATGAGACAGGCGAAATCCCCTCAGACTTCTAGAAGAATGTAATAATTCCAATCCATAGGAATGCACGTGAAGCCGACCTTGGGGAAGATCAGTTTGGATTCCGTAGAAATTTTGGAGTACGTGAGGCAATACTGACCTTACTACTTATTTTAGAAGAAAGATTAAGGAAAGGCAAACCTACGTTCCTAGCATTTGTAGACTTAGAGAAAGCTGTTGACAATGTTGAATGGAAATCTCTCTTTCAAATTCTGAAAGTGGCAGGGGTAAAATACAGGGAGCGAGAGACTATTTACAATTTGTGCAGAAACTAGATGGCAGTTATAAGAGTCGAGAGGCATGAAAGGGTAGCGTGGTTGAGAAGGGAGTGAGACAGGGTTGTAGCGTCTCTTCTATGTTATTCAATCTGTATATTGAGCAAGCAGTAATGGAAACAAAAGAAAAAATTGGAATAGGAATTAAAATCAATGAAGATAAAATAAAAAAATTGAGGTTCGGCCATGACATTGCAATTCTGTCAGAGACAGCAAAGGACCTGGAAGAGCAGCTGAACGAAATGAACAGTGTCTTGAAAGGAGGATATAAGATGAACATCAACAAAAGCAAAACGAGAATAATGGATTGTAGTCTAATTAAGTCGGGTGATGCTGCGGAAATTAGATTAGGAACTGAGCCGCTTAAAGTAGTAAAGGCGTTTTGCTATTTGGGGAGCAAAATAACTGATAATGGTCGAAGTAGAGAGGATATAAAATGTAGACTGGCGATGGCAAGGAAAGCATTTCTGAAGAAGAGAAATTTGTTAACATCGAGTATAAATTTAAGTGTCAGGAATTCGTTTCTGAAAATATTTGTATGGAGTGTAGCCATGTATGGGAGTGAAACATGGACAATAAATAGTTTAGACAAGAAGGGAATAGAAACTTTCGAAATGTGGTGCTACAGAAGAATGCTGAAAATTAGATGGGTAGATCACATAACTAATGAGGCGGTATTGGATAGAAATGGAGAGAAGAGAAATTTGTGGCAGAACTTGACTAGAAGAAGGGATCAGTTAGTAGTTCTCATTCTGAGGCATCAAGGGATCACCAATTTAGTATTGGAGGGTAGCGTGGAGGGTAAACATCATAGAGGGAGACCAAGAGATCAATACACTAAACAGGTTCAGAAGATTGTAGGTTGCAGTAGGTAGTGGGAGATGAAGAACCTTGCACAGTATGGAATAGCATGGAGAGTGGCATCAAACCAGTCTCTGGAGTGAAGACCACAACAACAACATGCAGCTGTTGAAGAAATCGTTGGGATTCTGTAAGAGACCATGGAGATATTTTCTAAGAAGAGTTGTATTTGCCAGGTTCAAATGGTTCAAATGGCTCTGAGCACTATGGGACTTAACATCTATGGTCATCAGTCCCCTAGAACTTAGAACTACTTAAACCTAACCAACCTAAGGACATCACACAACACCCAGTCATCACGAGGCTGAGAAAATCCCTGACCCCGCCGGGAATCGAACCCGGGAACCCGGGCGTGGGAAGCGAGAACGATTTGCCAGGTCCTTTTCTTTAGGCTTAAGTGCCTCCGTGATATAAAGGTATGCTTGTGAATGTATTGTGCTCCTCCTTCAGCTAACGTCTGTACGTGAGAGTAATTTCGGTATTTCTAACACTGAAAACGCGTACACTGAATTAGAACAACGCAGCAGTAGCTACGAAGCACATGTTTTTCAAATTCAAAAAGGAATTAGTAAGCAAATATCTATAACACAAAATCATTGGTTGCAGCTAAGCCACAGCGATCTAGATGTGGCTGTACAGGGTTCGGTAGTCAGACCCTTCTAGAATACGAGTGTGTTTATTATCTATAACTAAAAGCTGAAAGTTGAATGCATCACATATCCTAACGCATTTTAAGATGACAAAGATGTCTCACACCTGTGCCATATTATATTCTAACAAACGGAAAATGAGAATGTCCATGAACAATACATTTTCGTAATCAACATGAAACGCTATTACTATAGGACAGAAATATTATCTACACATCTGGTCATTTTTCACTAGTAGTTACCTTTAAAATATGAGGTCAAGATGGTGACGTATCCCTGTCAGGGCGGAGGTTCTTCGCGCGGCGTTTAAGCGAGCAGAGCCTTAGCGGCTCAGGTGCTTAGAGAGCAGTTTCGCGGCACGTGCTTAGCTGCGAACACGTCGACGTTCAGGAACGCCACGCGCGTGTGTTTGAATGCAAATGGTGAAATCTGCGCGAAGGCAGCAGCTCCTGCGTGACGTGTGGAATTCCGTCCGCTCTGTAATCTGGTATGGCGTCTGTGCGGCGAGTACGTTAGTTACAGCCATGTTTTGTGCGACAAGGAATCGAATACTCGTTACTACCCTTACTACAGAAGTAGGTATTGCAGCTATGAGCAAGAACAAGTATCAAAGAACTCCTTTGTGCTACGTCACAATCATACTAATTCGGTTAATGAGCTGAGAGACAATTATCCAAACCGCTATCGAAACTATTTGAGAATGGACGGCGAAACATTTTAATTATAGCTGGACACCGTCACGGTCAAAGTTAGCCGGAGTGCACAGTGATGAGGATGAGCGTTTCTGAAGATAAATGTCTTACAGTTACTTTCAGATTTTTAGCTATGCGTCGCTCCTTGCATCATTTAAAATTTGCAAGAAAAATTCCTCGATGTCATTTTGTGACATTATTCAACTGGCATGAAAAAACACTTTATCATGCTCTATGGCTAGAGCTCATGAAGGCAGTTAAAAGTACTATTTATTGCATTAACAATTGTCACTTAATAACATGATGAAAATTACACGGAAAAAGATTCACACAGACACTCAAGAAAAGTTTTAATGACCTGACTGTTTAAAAACGAGAGAAAAGACTCGACACAATTACTACTCTGTGATCATGTGTTTACCATGTTGGCAGTAAAAATGTATTAAGCGAAGTACGTTCGTAATCTGGAACGAAGTTTAAAACTCCACAGAAGTACAGGGAGACGAGGGGGAAAAAGATATCGAAGCACGAGATGGTGGTGGCAACAGCCTAACCTTCACAGGGTGACGATTATTGAGCTACATGAAATAAAATCGTGATAAACTCTGAACGGTTTGCGTTAGGACGTCCAAACTGCACGATTGGCCGCGGGGTATGATGAGAATTAGTGGTTTGGTTTAGCGAGCAAGCCCATTTTCATTTGGATGGGTTTGTCAGTAAACAAAATGGCGAATTTGGGGGACTGAGAATCCGCATTTCGCAATCGAGAAGTCTCTTCAGCCTCAAATGGTGACTGTGTGCTGTGCAATGTCCAGTCACGGAACAATCGGTGCGATATTCGTTGTTGGAACGGTGACTACTTAACGCTACGTGAAGGTTTTGGAAGATGATTTTACCCCCATTATCCAAAGTGACCCTGATTTTGGCAAGGTGTGGTTCACGTAAGAATGAGTCTTTCATGAGGAGTGGATCATTCTGGCTCTGCGGTACCCAGAGGCCACTGGCATGGGCCTCGACTGGCCGCCATATTCTCAGGATCTGAAAACATACGACTCCTTTTGTGGGGCTACATTAAAGAAATGGTGCACATCAATAACCCCGAAACCATTTCTGAGCAGAAAACCACCATTCAGGAGGTCATCGACAACATCAACGTTCCGACACTTCAGCGGGTCAAACAGAATGTCGCTATTCGTCTGCACCACATCATCGACAGTGATAGCAGGCATGACGGAAATGTGGTTGCCTGAATCAGAATATCTGTTGAATAAAGTGAGTGCACGCCATAGTTAGTAACTAATTTACGTTTTTTTGTCATACAGCTCAATAGTTGCCCCTCTGTATTATTGCTACGCAAATCATTCTTTGCAGTCAAAGATTTTAGCAAGCCGAGTTTCAGCATCGAATCAATCAAAGTTTCATCATATATTGCACGTATAGGGACTTTCCGCAGTAATTTATTAGTCTCGTTAATCTCTTCTGTTCTGCTGCAGAGCTCTAGTGCACATTTCCGTTTATCAAAAGATTAGGTATCAGTTTCTTATTTTGTAGCATTCATGACGAAGATATAATCAGTCCCGTGTTCTTTCTGCAAAACATGGAATATTACATTACTTTTTCTCTAAACAAAAGAGGAATGAACTTACATTTCCAAAGAATGTGAACACAAATTGCAGTTTATAAACTACGAAGGGGCATTAAAAGGCAAAAGATATGCATTATGCCACCACCTTATTCTCTATTACTAGAACTTTTGAGTGCCATTTCACTAGCTTTAGTAAAAGCACAATACGAGTTCGTGTTTGTTGATGTAGGAAAATTGGAAGAATGTCTCATGGACGAATTCTTGGCAACATGGAATTCTTTTGCCCATTAAAGAAAAGAGAGTTAAATTAACCAGGTTATGAAGAAACCATAAATAATTTAAATATGTTTTTTGGGATGAGAAGCTTTTCCAATTGAAAGAAAACTTGTTAAAATTGTATGTGAATTAGATCTCAACACAAGAATGGTTAACTACAAATTATAACGTGCTGGAAATGTAGTGTAAAATGTTTTCGATGGGACAACATCACGATTTATAATTCTGTCTACACCAATGAAGACATCAAAGATAGATTACGTAATTTTATTCAGTTGCATGTTGCGCAGTTTTTCAGTCTGCTACAACTTCTGATAGTGAAGGTATCATAGACTGCATAATACGTGAGTGCGACTGGGGAAAAGGAGCAGAGGAGTCACTTATATTACAGTCTGCATTGTCAAAAAATGCACCTGCACGAGCAAGGGATAGTCGAGAAGCTTATATGACATATTTTGTATGAAAAGGAAGAATTCGGAGAAGCTTGTACGCTTCAAAGGAAGGACTATCACGCCCCCGCCAATTCTCTTTGTGATTGCTTACCCAACTGTTCCACACTACAGCCGCCAAGGCTTTCTGATACAAAAGCTCTATTTCTTTCTTAAAAACAATGTATCAAATGTTTGTCGGAGGGTTATAACATCATTTCAAAACGTTATGAAACTTGTCCTGCTTTATTGTCATTGGTTCTAGGAATACACACCACCATACAGTCAAAAATTAATTCACTGATCATCAGATATAGTATTATGGAACAAGTTCCACATTTCAGAGAGAGCAGTGGATTGCGAACACATATGGTTTGTATATATCTACATCTACATCTACATTAATACTCCGCAAGCCACACAACGGTGTGTGGCGGAGGGCACTTTACGTACCACTGTCATTACCTCCCTTTTCTGTTCCAGTCGCGTATGGCTCGGGGGAAGAACGACTGTCTGAAAGACTCCGTGCGCGCTCGAATCTCTCTAATTTTACATTCGTGATCTCCTAGGGAGGTATAAGTAGGGGGAAGCAATATATTCGACACCTCATCCAGAAACGCACGCTCTCGAAACCTGGAGAGCAAGCTACACCGCGATGCAGAGCGCCTCTCTTGCAGAGTCTGCCACTTGAGTTTGCTAAACATCTCCGTAACGCTATCACGGTTACCAAATAACATGTGCTGAAACGCGCCGCTCTTCTTTGGATCTTCTCTATCTCCTCCGTCAACCCGATCTGGTACGGATCCCACACTGATGAGCAATACTCAAGTATAGGTCGAACGAGTGTTTTGTAAGCCACCTCCTTTGTTGATGGACTACATTTTCTAAGGACTCTCCCAATGAATCTCAACCTGGTACCCGCCTTACCAACAATTAATTTTATATGATCATTCCACTTCAAATCGTTCCGCTCGCATACTCCCAGATATTTTACAGAAGTAACTTCTACCAGTGTTTGTTCCGCTATCATATAATAATACAATAAAGGATCCTTCTTTCTATGTATTCGCAATATATTACATTTTTCTATGTTAAGGGTCAGTTGCCACTCCCTGCACCAAATGTCTATCCGCTGTAGATCTTCCTGCATTTCGCTACAATTTTCTAATGCTGCAACTTCTCTGTATACTAAAGCATCATCCTAGAAAAGCCGCATGGAACTTCCGACACTATCTACTAGGTCATTTATATATATTGTAAAAGCAATGGTCCCATAACACTCCCCTGTGGCACGCCAGAGGTTACTTTAACGTCTGTAGACGTCTCTCCATTGATAACAACATGCTGTGTTCTGTTTGCTAAAAACTCTTCAATCCAGCCACACAGCTGGTCTGATATTCCGTAGGCTCTTACTTTGTTTATCAGGCGACAGTGCGGAACTGCATCGAACGCCTTCCGGAAGTAAAGGAAAATAGCATCTACCTGGGAGCCTGTATCTAATACTTTCTGGGTCTCATGAACAAATAAAGCGAGTTGGGTCTCACACGATCGCAGTTTCCGGAATCCATGTTGATTCCTACAGAGTAGATTCTGGGTTTCCAAAAACGACATGATACGCGAGCAAAAAACATGTTCTAAAATTCTACAACAGATCGACGACAGAGATATAGATCTATAGTTTTGCGCATCTGCTCGACGACCCTTCTTGAAGACTGGGACTACCTGTGCTCTATTCCAATCCTTTGGAACCTTCCGTTCTTCTAGAGACTTGCGGTACACGGCTGTTAGAAGGTGGGCAAGTTCTTTCGCGTAGTCTGTGTAGAATTGAATTGGTATCCCGTCAGGTCCAGTGGACTTTCCTCTGTCGAGTGATTCGAGTTACTTTTCTATTCCTTGGACACTTATTTCGATGTCAGCCATTTTTTCGTTTGTGCGAGGATTTAGAGAAGGAACTGCAGTGCGATCTTCCTCTGTGAAACAGCTTTGGAAAAAGCTGTCATCCTCTGTTTCAACGCCATCATCATCCCGGAGTATCTGGATATGCTGTTTCGAGCCACTTACTGATTTAAAGTAAGACCAGAACTTCCTAGGATTTTCCGTCAAGTCAGTACATAGAATTTTACTTTCGAATTCACTGAACGCTTCACGCATAGCCCTCCTTACGCAAACTTTGACATCGTTTAGCTTCTGTTTGTCTGAGAGGTTATGGCTGTGTTTACACTTGGAGTGAAGCTCTCTTTGCTTTCGTAGTAGTTTCCTAACTTTGTTGTTGAACCACGGTGGGTTTTTCCCATCCCTCACAGTGTTACTCGGCACGTACCTGTCTAAAACGCATTTTACGATAGCCTTGAACTTTTTCCATAAACACTCAACATTGTCAGTGTCGGAACAGAAATTTTCGTTTAGATCTGTTAGGTAGTTTGAAATATACCTTCTATTACTTTTGCTAAACAAATAAACCTTTCTCCCTTTTTTTTTTATTCCTATTAACTTCCATATTCAGGGATGCTGCAACGGCCTTATGATCACTGATTCCCTGTTCTGCACTTACAGAGTCGAAAAGTTCGGTTCTGCTTGTTATCAGTAGGTCCAAGATGTTATCTCTACGAGTCGGTTCTCTGTTTAATTGCTCGAGGTAATTTTCGGATAGTGCACTCAGTATAGTGTCACTCGATGCTCTGTCCCTACCACCCGTCCTAAACATGAACTCGTTAATCACTCCAGCAACATAAGAGATCCGCACCCACTATGGTACGTCCAAATGTTCAGCCTCACGTAGAATCGTAGGAAGTACTTCTGGGTTATCTTGACATGTGCTGTGGTCATCCTGTGCTGAAAGGTTTTCCCTCTCTTTCTTCAAAGGATGGCCACAGCACATGCCACGACCGTACAGAACAACTCAGATATCTACATTTACTTCCGTTAAATGTTCTGTGTTGCTACTGTAGCCTGAAGATGACATTTATACTTCGAAAGAGGTTCCTTCATTAAATTTAATAATTAAATTGTTTTTTGGTAGTGGACTCCGAAAAACCTTTCCGTATTTTTGAAGCAGTCATAGTCGGTTAAGCGTCAATATAGCTAAAATATGTCACCTTATTCATACCAGAATGTCAAGAAAAACACCGAATAAAAATATCGTGCGCGTGAAACATGACATGACGTCATCGCGAACTTGAAGCACGCACAAAATCTCGATACGAAATCCTGTCATACTTTGTTGAGTAATCCACCGCTAGGCTGATTGAGTTTCCATTTGGCAATAAACGCGCTCTATTTGGCTGATAAGTCATGCATTAAAAAAATTATAAAAAAGAAAATTATTAACCATAGTAGGCCACAAAAGAAACAACTAGAGGGTTTGAAGAATATCGTCGATAGGGAAAAATGTTTACGACCATGCATTTAAACTCAGTCTAGGATGAGCTATCTGAAATGAACGGTTCCACATGAATCAAGTTCCCCTCGCTCATTACATTTGTTTCACACTGCACGTATTGATAAATACAGCCATAAATCAAAACAATTGTGGAAGTGGTCATAAAAAAACATTGTTCAAACGTTTTAATGACGTTAGTTGCATCTGTGTATTGAAGTGAATCAGTGGTAACAGGTGAAAATTTGTGTCGGACCAAGAGTCGACTGTCCGAAAGAACCGACACAAAACACACACAAACATTAATAAAACCGACAAACTGTGGGGGTGGGCGGGGGGGGGGGGGGCAAATTCCTGACTGGAAATGGAGGAAAAAAGTCCCATGAACATGCGTCCGGAAGTGCATCACTCTCACGGTAGGTGGCACTGACGAATGACAGTTCCTCTGACCATGTCTCGTGTGTTGTTTGGTTGTTGCAGGCTGTGTGATGAACGTAGTGTACTGCAGGCAGCAGAATGGTCCGGTACTAACGTCGAGAACAACCTGAGATTGGGTTTGTGTACAGCCAAGTAGATGGAAAGGGTCGAAAGGCAGCACAGCTATACCAAAATGAGTACTCTCACAGACACCAACCACCCTTTTTGGCCGTTTGTGTGATCGTGGGCCGTTTCAGACAGACGAACGTGCAGGGAGGTGATGGACTGTGCGTACACAGGTTCTATGGGATATTAACAGTATGCCGTCCGGCGACACCACAGTGGTGTCGTGAGCATAGTATCGCGCAGTGGCCGGTGACAGCACTTCCGTATCCTTTGCAATCTGTTGGTGTTTTGTTTAGGTAGCAATACGTTACACACGACAACAAGTTTTTTGTTTTTATAAGTACATATGCCCTTTCATCATGGCGGATGAAAGTGACGATAGGATTATTTACGATCAATGCGCGGACGTCTTGTCTGACGTTCCGGACGACTTGTATATAAAAAAATTATGAAAGTGAAGCAGAATCGTAGGAAGATAGGGAAATAAGACCAAGAAGAATTCGGCAAACGGTACGGTTGCCAACTGATTCGGCTGAATCCGACGATGAAGATAGTGCACAGTGGTCAGACTCGGGGTCATAACATATTTCCCAAAGATACACAGAGCGTAGAGGGTATCGTAGAATTAGATATTGGGAACGGTCTAATTGAATATATTAGCAACGAAACCGACAAGTACCACAGTCAAAATTGCAATAGAAAGAAACTGGATTAGAAAATGCCAAATTTGTCGACGTTACGGGAACCGAACTTATGCAATGGTTTGGGCTTGCTATCCTTATATGAATTGTAAAAAGAGCATGGATCGATGATTTTGGTCAATGAATCCGTTGATAGACAAACCGATATTTCGCAAAACCGTGTCCCGCAACAGATTCAGACAAATATTATCACTTTTACATTCCTCCGACAACAACAATAAACCGGATAATGCCCACCGACTTGTCAAAGTGTAATTCGTAATTGATTACTTTTCCAAAAAGTTTAATGAAACGTTTAATCTAAGTCAAAACATCTCCCCAAATTGAAGGAATGATACCGTGTCGTATACGGTTAAATTTTAAAGTTTACAATCCGTCGAAAATTGCGAAATACGGCTTACTCATTCGGATACTGTGTGATTCGAGTACGGGATACATTTCCTCATTCAAGATATATTCCGGCGCTGTACAGCCTTTAGCAAAAAGTGTGATGGAACTATTGACACTTTCTGATGGAAAGTGGCATAACCTCTTCATGGATGATTATTATAACAGTGTAGAAATTGCAGAGAACTACTTGAAAAGAAAATTTGAGTTTGTGGAACGATACGGCAAGATAGAGGATTTCAGGAAACGTAAAGCGAGCAAACTTCAATGTGTTTAAAGCTTGTCATCAAAGGAAAGGTAACAAGCGGCCGGCGACAAACCAAGTAAGCCGAAGTAGCGCTGCCGGCGCCAAGCGAATGAATTTGTATGTGACGTGCGGACGGCAAAGTGTTTAAGACGAGTTCTAGTACAAGCTCCAGGCAAATGGCCTACCACTATGGGGTATTCTGGAGAGAACCGCTACAATCCATATCACCTGCAGTCCCATGGAGGGGCACTTTGAACACCTGTTGTGGCGTGTATGCGATGCAGCTCTGTACTCTGTTCCGGGACGATATGATGTACGCACACCATCTATTTGCTGACACATGTTCACAGGACCTTGGTTCGTACATTTCAATTCAGGAATCAGTCCCTGCAGTTTGTTGGTTTTATTAATTTTCACCCTGTATATATAAGGTGACGAATGAAATATCATGTCTTTTAGTGTCATGCACACCACGCCCGATCTCCTACGATAATCAGGAGCTGCGAGTAAGGGACTCATGGGTAGGGGACGCTACGTTAGTGTGTAACAGGCTGGGAAGACGCTAGGATGGCGCAGGCGGTTAAGTCGACCGGTCGCGTTAAGCCGGAAATCCAGGTTTGAGACCCGTTTCATCGTTTACCATTGATTTATTTCAATGTCCAATAGCGACTAATGTCACTAAAACATTTGAACAGTATATCAGTACCATGTTGCAGCACAGATATCAAACGGTCATACTGTTCTCACAAACAACTGTATCCTGCATCGCATTATCTGATAGAAAACAAATAATCCACATGTAGCATCTTGTCTGAAAATTCCTGAGAGCCCTACAACACTTTACACTCGTCGGAGTAATGTGCCACGGTATCCAGGGGTAACAGATTACCCTTGTACGAGTACTGTCGTTGGAAATGAGCTACGCCACGACCATAACTTGGTATTTCTCTGTAGATTGCTCACCTCACGTGTTGCAAATATATCTTTGACGCTGCAGTGGATGCGCCTCGTCGTTGCCTCGCTTAGACGTGGCGCTGCAATGGTGATAACCGCAGGAAAATCCGTAAATACTTTTCATTAGAGACTGCACAATTTACTATTCCAAAGAATAACTTTTCTCAAGTGCAGGTCGTTCAGTCGACGTACGATGAATCACAGAACACGGCATGTATATTTATCAGCGTAGTACACTCGTAAATAATGATGATAGCGAACTCTGTTTATTACCAACAATTTCTCATTTGTGCGACATTACTCAGATCCAGTCCACGCCGGAATCGAAATTACTAACCTGAATAACAACTTGTGAACAGTGACACCACCTGTTGCTGCCGGCGCCCAGCTACTTATTAATACAATAATTTGGCGGAGCGGTTCTAGACGCTACAGTCTGGAACCGCGAGACCGCTCCGGTCGCAGGTTTGAATCCTGCCTCGGGCATGGATGTGTGTGATATCCGTAGGTTAGTTAGGTTTAAGTAGTTCTAAGTTCTAGGGGACTGATGACCTCAGAAGTTAAGTCCCATAGTGCTCAGAGCCATTTGAACCAATACAATAATTAAAACACTCAACAAACTTTTTAACAACTTCCTTTCATACGCGACCGTTTACAGCGATCGCCGCCACCAAACTCATTGATTAAATAATATTTGGTGACAGTGAGCTAGATCCAAAACCGACGCGACCGTCCACCGTAACAGTCGCCATCAGCTCCTCCTGCCAATACAAAGCAGTTTGTGGTTCTGTTAATCACAGGAGAGGAAAATACGTGCTATCAGTACCGTACGTGCCGGAGGGAATCCTGTACCACTACAAGCTTTTCCCATTCCTATTCCACTTGCAAATGGAATAGGGAAAAACGACTGCCTATATGCTTCCGTGGTGGTCCTTACGCAAAATATATGGTTTCAGCACTAGACTCGTACTCTATTCAGTTCCTAAGGCGGGGTCTCTAAAAATTTTCAGTAGTGTTCCTAGAAATAACGTCACCTTCCATCCAGGGATTCCCATTTGAGTTCCCCAAGCATCTGCGTAACAGTCGCGTGTTGTTCTAACCTACTGGTAACAAATCTAGCAGTCCGCCTCTGAATTGCTTCGATGTCTTCCTTTTATCCGATCTGGAGCGGATCCCAAACACTCGAGCAGTACTCAATAATAGTTTGCACTAGCGTCCTTTACAGAAAGACAACACTTATACAAGATTCTCCCAATACACTGAATTCGGCCATTCGCATTCTATAACAAGATACTCAAATAGTCGTTCCATTATGTATCGTATTGCAGCGTCACGCCCAGATATTTAAACTGTGTGACGATGTAAAGCTTCATACTGCTCATGCTGTATACGAACATTACGCGTTTTCTTCTTTTCCCTACTCAACCGCGTTAACCTGCATTTTTCAACATTAATAGCTACCTGCCATTCATCACATCCACTAGAAATTTGTCTAAGTCATCTTTTATTCTCCTACGTCACCCAACTTGGACACCTTCCACTTCACTACAGTATCATCAGCAAACAACCGCAGATATCTGGCCACCACGTCCACCAAATCGTTTATGTATACAGAAAATAGTAGTGGTCCTATCACCCTTCCCTGGGGCACTCTTGTCTCTGATGAACACCTGCCGACGAGGGCAACATACTTGGCCCTATTAATTAAAAAGTCTTCGAGCCACTCACGTACAGTATCTGCAAACTTGTTGCATATGCTCGTACCTTCGTTAACAGTCTTCTGTTGAACACGGGAATTCTAGAAATATGGAGTTTGCCTGTTGCCTTCCATCCATAGACTGCTGTATATTATGTGAGAGAAGAGCGAGCTGAGTTTCTCACTAGCGATGCCCTCTAAAACCGTGCTGATTCGTGGACATAAGATTTTCGGCCTCTAGAAACTTCGTTATACGTGCTTCTAATTTATTACGATTACAACTGATTATCATATATGATGGTGATCTGCTTAGCTAATAGCAAGCGAATGCTGTTATCTCGTGAATGGTGACGCTGTGACACGTAACCAAAACGCCACGCAGGAAACACCACTCTGTATAGATCAGACTGTAGCCCTTGGAAGATATTGTACCGTATTACGAATGTTCGATACACACTTTAACAAAGTGTTGCAACTACTTATAGCATACTAACTCAGTAATGTGACACGCCCTTTCTGTAGACATTCCGAACACTACGTTTTGTTTTCAAAAACTGACTCTTAGTGTGGGATTCTACCGGGACTACGCTGCAAACTGTGTTATGTTCTCAATGGTAAGTTTCTGAACCAAATCACATGATAAGAATTTCTTCTTCAATTTTATTCTATTTCTTAAAATACGTTATTTTTTCTGTTATACTAATTAATTGGTAGTTTGTATCATAAGAAAGTCCAAAAGTCGTCCATTTCAGGCATCAGCGCCAGTAAAAAAAACCAGTGTAGGTGGCGATAATAATTAATCTTTTACAGTTTCAAAGCAATTACGGTAACAGCGGAAAAAATTTCCACCGTTCAGCCGTTTCACACGTACCGTGGGCAGCCTGCCAGACACACTCTGCCTTAGTTTCCAATAAAAAGTATCCAGAGAGTGGCGCCAAAAAAAGTACAATCGGAAAAATTGTGCGCAGGGAAGTTCTGGGTTAAAGAAAACAAGATATTTTCTAAATATGGGTTACGAACTAAATGGAAAGTGAAAGTCCTAAAAATGACACAAGCTTATCTATTTTTTTAATTACTACTTCAGTGCTTCGTTCAGCTACAGCACGTAATAAGTGTGCAGGCTGTTCCAAAATGAATATACATAATTTAAGGTTTTATAGCATTTACTACATTCAACTTAAGAATTACAAAAAATGCACGAAGCGGAAAAGCAGCTCAAACAGTTTTGTTTGTATGCGTGTGCGCTAAGAGAAAAGTGTGGAACGACCAGGAGTGACTGAAGAACCTGTTCAAAGAGTGGGAGCTTTTCAAACAAGAATTCGGTACCGAAGGCCAGTTATGAATTAACAGTTTCAGTGACTCTGTGAGGAGTTTTAAGGAGATACTTACAACTATGTCCTTATCTTCTGCACTTGTTACAGCCCTTATAGCTACAGACTACGGTTTAAGCGTCGCCTTTGCACAAGAAATGCATGAAGGCGAAGATTTTCTGGATCGTGTCGGCTTCAGTGATGAATCGACTTTTCATCTAAGTAGAAATGTGTACACATAATACGATGTGCACATCTGTGAGTCACCAAATTGCCACAAGATGGTACAACTGCGTCGAGACTCCCTTAAACTGAACGATTTTTTATGCCGTATCGCGGCTTTTCCGGTGAAGCAACTAGCGTTGACGCGCTAGAAGTATGACTCTTTCCTCAACTGGAAGAAGCTAAACCACAATATTTCTATTGGCACTCAGTACGAGATTGTTTAAACGACCGTTTGATTGGCCACAAGGGCCGGATGACACAGCTTGTTTTGCATGGCCTCCAATTTCACACACAATCTGATGCCGTGCAATTTTATCTTTGGAGATTCGTGAAGAATCATGTGCACGTGCCTCGTCTACCAACTGATCTACCCGACTTAAGAAACAGGAATGTTGCAATAATTAATCCAGACGCGCTGATCAAGATTATGGGAGAACTCGCCCATTGCCTCTATGTGTGTCGAACGATGCACACATTGCATACTTGTAATATAAACTACTTGAATTGCTCTTTCATTTGATTTATTATACCACAAGACAAAAAACAAGAAAAAGAAGAGGAAAACGATGCACTACGAAGGAATTACCTGAGTGGGACGGAAATCAGTAAGTTAGATGTACATGTGCAGAAAAATAAATGATGCCAGTTTCAGAAAAACTGGACCGTTTATTGAAGAGAAACGTCCTCTCAAGGTGAGCACGTCAGTGACGCGTCAGTCCACCTATAGTCCCTGAGCAAGCAGTTTGTCTGCTTGGCATTAATTGATGGATCTGTTGGATATCCACTTGAAGATATAGTGCCAAATTCTGCCTAGTTGGACCTTTACATCTTCAGAATTCCGAGCTGGTTGGAGGACCTGCTCATCATGGTCCAAACATTCTCAGTTGTGGAGAGATTTGATGACTTTACTGACAAAGGTAGGGTTTGGAAAGCAAGAAAACATCCAGTGGAAAATCTCGTCGTGTGGGGGCGGGCTTTATCCTGCTAAAATGTAAGTCCAGGAGTGCTTGCCATGAAAAGCAACAAAACAGGACGTAGAAATCATCAACGTTCCACTGTGTCGTTATGGTGACGTGGATGACAACCAAAGGGGTCCTGCTGTGAAATGGAATGGCATCACTCCTAGTTGTCGGGTCGTATAGTGGATGACAGTCAGGCTGGTTTCACATCGCTGTCTGAGGAGTCTCCAGGCATGTCTTCGTTATCTCAGCTAGATGAAGCCCACTCGCACAAGGCGAGACATTCTGTTGCCTGTCTTCGTGCATGTAAAACCTGCGTTGGCCAGTAAGGTCGCCAGATCTCTCTCCAAACGATGGACGATTATAGGTTGGACGTTCCTTCCAGATTTTAGGTTGATCTAACGCATCTTTAGGCAGATTGGTTGTTTGGCTGGTTGGTTTTGGGTATAATGCGACCAAACTGCAGGGTCATTAGTCCCTTTTTCCTTACACAAGCAAGGCGCTAGGTACAACAACACCCAACACCACACCTAAAGGAAAACGAATGGAACGAACAAAATACAGGAAAAACATACACTGGAAGGGAAAGTAGAAGAAGGTATTAAAACCATAGAGAAGATGGTCTAGGCTGGTTGAACACAATAATAAAAGGAGGCCACTCTGTAATACATTAAAAAGTCCACTCCAAAAAGACAAGGCGAGATGAACACATGTAGGGAAAAGACGACCACCAAGACAAACAAATGCAAAGAAAGTACGACAGACTTAAAATTGAGGGAGGGTGGCGACCTCAGAGAGAAGGCTAAATGCCCACCCTTAGGTGGTATGATAAAAGAAACCCTCACCGATAAAACGTAAAACTAAATCTGCTGTTTAGGCATTGTCACCCAACGTCGAATGTAGGGTGCTGGGAAGGTTAAAAGCCCGCCGCAGAGCGGATAAAAGTGTGCAGTCCAGAAAGATGTGGACGACAGTCTTATGTGAGCCACAGTTACTCCGAGGTGGATCCTAGTGACTGAGGAGGTAGCCATGTGTTTGCCAAGTATGGTCAACGCAGAGCCAACAGAGAACCACAGAGTCCCTGCGAGAGGCAAGCATGGAGGTTTTCCACATATTCGTAGTCTCCTTAAGGGCAGGCAGTTCTTTGTGCATACTGAGATTATGTCCCTTCGTCTTACAGGGATGCCGATCTCCATAAGTGGTTTTCGTGTAGCCTATTTGGCCAGCCTGTCAGCAAGTTCATTTCCTGGGATTCCGACGTGGCCTGGGGTCCATACAAACACCACGGAACGATTGGGCACCTGGATGGACGCTATCAAAGGATGGCGGTAGTAGCACTGGTCGATAGCTTGTGGGCTGCTGAAGGAGTCATTACAGAGAAGAAAGGACTCGCCAGGGCAGGAGCGGATGCGCTCAAGAGCATTAGAAATGGCCGCCAGCTATGCAGTGAAAACGCTGCAGCCATCTGGCAAGGAGTGCTTTTCCATATTCCTCCATGAATATTAACGAAGCCATAGCGACCATCAGCCATCTAACCGTCAGTGTAAACCACTTCATGGTCCCGGTACATGTCAAGAATCGAGAGGAAGTGGCAGCAGAGAGCCGCGGTGTCAACAAAATCCTTCCTTAAGTTCATGGGAAACGTCCAGGCGAAGCTTCGGCCTAGGTGTTCACCATGGAGGTGTACGTGAATGGACCTAGAGTATAGGTGGTAAAGGCTAGGACCCCAATTCAGACAGAATAGATTGGACACGAACTGCAAATTTTAGCCCTGACCTGGGCTTCTGATGTGGAAGATGAAGTTCTGTGGATGGGAAAAGGAGACGGTAATGCGGATGCTCAGTAGAACGTAACTGGCCAGCAATTGATCATGCCTAACCTTCAATGGAGGTACTCAGGTCTCCACCAAGACGTTAATCACTGGACTCGCCCCAAAAGCTCCTGTTGCATGTCGAACGCCAAAGTTGTGCACTGGTTCGAGTAAACGCAACGCTAAGGGCACCGCCGAACCGTAAACCAAACTCCCATAGTCAAGGCGGGATTGAACAAGGGCTCTGTAGAGCTGTAGCAGCGTAGAGCGACCTGAACCCCAGATGGTGTTTCTCAGATAGCGGAGGGTATTGAGGTGCTGCCAGCACTTCCGCCTCAGCTGACGAAGATGAGGAAGCCACGTTAATCTGGCGTCGAAAATCAGTCCTAAGAATCGATGTGTCTCCACTACAGTGAGTGTATCGTTATTCAAGTAAAGTTCTGGTTTGGTGTGAACCATACAATGCTGCCAGAAGTGCATGACAAACGACTTTGCAGCTGAAAACTGGAAACCGTTGGCTAGAGCCCATGACTGTACCTTGTGGATAGTTCCTGTAGGGGCCGTTCGTCAACACCAGTACTGTAGGAGCAGTACGAAATTCAAAAGTCGTCTGCATATAGAGAAGGTGAGACCGACGACCTGACAGTTGCTGCTAGACCGGTAATGGCCACTAAAAATGCAGAGCCCTGCGGGACCACATTCTCGTGGATATGTGGGGAACTTTGAGAGGTATCAACTTGGACACCGATAGTACGGAGCGATAGGAAATTTTAATAAAAATCGGGAGTGGGCCTCAGAGACCCCATTCATATAATGTGGTAAGGATACGATGTCGCCAGGTCGTGTCATAAGCTTTTCGTAAATCAAAAAAGGCGGCAACCAGGTGTTGGCGCCTGGAAAACGCTATTCAGATGGCAGACTCGAGGGAAACTAGATTATCAGTGTTAGAGCGACCCTGGCCGAAATCACCCTGGCATGGAACCAGTAGTCCACGTGGCTCCAGGACCCAACACAACCACCGACTTACCATACATTCTCACAGCTTACAAAGAACATTGGTGAGGCTGATGGGCCGATAGCCATTTACATCAATCGGGTTTTCACCGGGTTTGAGCACTGGAATGATGGTGCTGGCCCATCTTTGGTATCGAAAGAAGCCATCGCACCAGGTCTGGATGAAGATGACGAGGAGATGTCGCTTTTACTAGGACGAGAAATGTTTGGTTATCTGAATGTGGATCCCATATGGCCCAGGAGCTGTGTCGGCGCAATGTGCAAGGACGCTGAGTAACTCCCACTCTGTAAATGGAGCAATATAGGGTTTACTGTGACGTTCATTGAACGAGAGGGCTTTCCTTTCCATCAGCTGTTTGAGGGTGCGAAATGCTGGGTGGTAGTTCTGTGACGTGAAGGCTCGTACATTAGTACTCAGCAAAGTGCTCGGCAATTGCGTTTGCGTCGGTAGATAACACGCCATTGATGTTAATGGCAGTAACAGCTGTTGGGGTATCTGTTAGGTGCTTTAGGAAAGGGTGCCGATTATGTCGCTGTAGAGCTCGCCGACGCTCTTTAGTGGTCTCAGCGATTTCCGGTGACAACTAAGATACTAACTTTCGCGGGGGGTACCCTAAAGAACAGGATATCGTGACTTTCCGCCGCAGAAACGGTCGTTTTAGTGACCTCCTCAACTAACACATCGATGGGACAATGTGGGGGAGTTTCAACGGTGACAGCAGAGGTGAAAGCCCCCCAGTCTGTCTTGTTTAAAGCCCATCTTGGCAGACGTCCGGGGGAATGGCGCCGGGGGAGTGACAGGAAGATGGGAAAGAGGTCACTAGCACACAAGTTATCGTGGGATCTTCAGTGGACAGTGGGAGAAGTTATGGGTTGCAGAAGGGTAAATCCATGGCCGAGTAAGTGCCATGAGCCACACTGAAATGAAATGTGTGTGGGCTCCAGAATTTAAGAAGCAGAGGTCAAGTTGAGACAGTAAAGTTTCGACGTCTCTACCTCGGCCAGTAAGCACAGTGCCACCCCACAAGAGTTATGGGCGGTAAAATATACAAAAGTAGGAAAGGTATTGGGAGTTGATGAATCAGTGCATCCAATGGATTCAGGAGTACTGCACCATCTCGAGTAAGATGTACGTCGCAGACAGTTATTTCGTGCGTCGTCCTTATCCTGACAGCAACAGCTTGAAGAGGGGTTTGAAGGGGCCCAGGTTCACTGCATACTGTGTTCACGATATAGACACAAATTCCGCCTGACACTCTATTACAGTCGCTACAGTTCTCGAAATGTCCCCTGTGGCCCCAGCACGTGTAAAACTTAAGAGTTGCCGTGGCTCATTCAGATGGTGGAAATAACTGCAGCAGCTCCACTGGAGGTTGACGTTATCGTGTGGTTGGGAAGGCATGATGGATGCAAGGAGGCAGTTTACGCCTCCGGGTCACCTGCTGCCACCGATTGAGTATTTGTATCCATTCCTATTGTCGATGAGGCATCAGTGAGATCCAGGTCCTCAGGCGCCGTTGAAATCTCCACCGCATCAGCAGGTTAGGAATTGGTACAGAGTGGTGGCGTTGGGGCCACCAGAGGGCCGTTTCTCTTAGTAGACTTCTTTGTTTGCTTGCCCCATCGCATCTCTTATGGGCTTGCTGGGAGGACTCCCCTGAAGTACCTTCAGGCACGGAGGAAGACAATGAAGCACTTTGTGCAGCAGCTTTTGGCTCCTTTAGCCACTGGCGAGTGTCCACTGTGGCATTAGTGGAGACCTTTGAAGAGAGGGTCCCAAAGGACCCCTTCCACACGAGAGGAGCCAGAGGAGGCTGTTGCTTCTCTGCCTGGAGGAAGGGGACCGATATCCCCTGCGTTTGGGGGGCCTAGCTCCCGAAGTAGGTAGTTTGGGAGCCACGGAAGTAGATTTTCCCCCATCCACCAAGGAGGTGGATTTATTCCGGAGGACCGAAGGGTAATGTAGCTCCAGCATATGTGGATGTCAACCAAATGGTGTGTAACCGTTCATATTTACGTTTAGCCTCTTGGTAAGTCAACCAGTCCAGGGTATTGTACTCCATGATTTTCCTCTCCTTTTGGAGTACTGTGCAGTCTGCCGAACTGGGGCAGTTCTGCTCTCCGCAGTTGACACAAGTGGAAGGAGGCACAGGGAGCACCTGGATGCTATGGACGTCAGCAGTCTCGAATTATGGCGCTGGAAGTGCAGCGGGAAGACATGCACCCGAATTTCCAGCACTTAAAGCAATACACAGAGGACGGGAAGTATGATTTAACGTCACCGCGGTAAAGCATCACCTTGACCTTTTAAGGCAATGAGTCACCCTCAAAGGCCAAGATGAAGGCACTGGTAGCAACCTTGCCGTTCTAGATAGGCTCCAAGTTCGTCGTCAGACTGCAAGAGCAGGTCACGACGGAAAATAGCCCACTGGACCATGTTGACGCTTTTGTGGGGAGTGACGGAAACAGGAATGTCACCCACCCAGTCACAAGCTAATAACGTCTGGGATTGGGCTGGGGATGCTGTCTGAATCAAGACTGCACTGCTTCTCATTTCGGATAGCGCTGTTACTTCCCCTAATTACCCTTAAGGTGTTCAATAAAAAATTGAGGCTTCATAATTAGAAACGAGTCCCCATCCATTCTGCTACAGACTAAATACCGAGGGGAATATGGCTCTCTTCTTTCTGTATTCCTACGTTCTTCCCATGGTATAGTGAGGGAGGGATACGATTTAGGGTCATATCTGTCAGCATTGTACTCGATCTTGCCGTTCTTAGAGACGGCTGGCGCTGTACGGTCACCAGCAAGAGATGAATTAGTCCACTTCATTGTGGGTCATCCACCCTGATACCACCCACTCCAATCAGGGGCTCTCCCCACGCGCAACACCCAGCCACAATGACGGCCATCTGGCATGATTGCCGTTGCCAGGAGACCTGATGCCCCAGGAAGGCAGGCGTCCACTCCTTGGCATATGTGTAAGTCTTACAGCTCATACATCGGACTGGCTCCCGTGCTGGATATTGAACGCAGAGGAATCCTATACCGTCATGGGGGCGAAAGAGGACGGAGACAACGGAAGATGATGACATACCCCGGAAAGTGTCTTCGCCCAAATAGTTGAATTGCAGGTGGAGATGCCAAGTCATGACGAGAGATTACAGAGATCGAATCTAAGGGTACTATGGGTAACTAGTGCACCACATGTGGTGTCGTTCCCCATATGGCCCGCTCTTCTGTAGAATTTGGAGAGTGGCAGGTAAAACCATAAAATGGGACATGAAATTATAGGGCCAAATAGTGTGAGACTACTTTTAGCCGCCTCTTACGACCGGCAGAGATACCTTGGGTCTATTCTAACCCCTTGACCCACAGGGGGAGTTTGGACAGAATGTGGCTAGATATTCCTCAGGAGGACTTCCAACAACTCTGCCAATCAATGGAAGCCGAACTGCTAGCACAAGACCCAAGGTGGACCAACGCGTTTTTGACTTGCTCAATGTGTAAGTTCTTACTCTTCAATAAACCATGCAATTTCTCCTAAACTGTAATCATTTGTTTTTCTGTACATGTGCATCACATTTATCTATTTTCGCCCCATTCTGATAATTCCCTCGTGGTGCGCCTTTCTTTTATCATATAGTGTATTTATAATTGCAAATTGAATGCAATAACTGCTACAAAGCCTTAAAAGCAGTATATTCATTTTGAAACACACTTTATAGACGGATGAGGAAATTCATGGGAGGTGTGAGTATGACGAACGAACTGACTATAGAACATATGAGTATTAGAATTCCATTCAATTTTGTGCGTGACAGTACATGTAAATTATAGTTCATTTTTACAAGCTTCGTATCAGATAACACCAAAGCACTAATTATTATGATTTGTGTTCTAGAAATAAGAAAGTCTGAGTATAGAATTTTTAATACGTTGGGAATAAAACGTGCATCTGTTCGCTGCCAGACGTTTACTAAGCTCTCGTTCGCTATAATATCTTCCATACCGCATCATAAAACATCTAACCAAAGCCTGTGTAGAGGAGGAAGTGACTATCTAGAGGAAAAGGCGAATTCATGTTTAGTGATGAGGTGATCCTGTTTAGACGTCAGTGGAGAACTTTCCGAATGTGGCATGCATCAGGAGTGTGTCAGCTACTAAGAAGAGTACATGAGGCAGCAACGTATGCAACCAAATCTAGCGATGATGGCGCAGAGTGATATAGTCTACCTTAGCCATTAAGTTGCCAGTTATAAATTTTAACACAGATAGTCCTTTTCTTAACTGTACAAAGTCGGTAGGCGCCCTTCTCTTAGTACCAAAAGCTGTTACCAAGATAGTTTGTCAAATCCCGTGCCCACCAGAATCACCACACAGTTTCAGATTTCATATGCCTATATGCGTGAGATATGATGCAACACGTTGTAATAATCATTAACTGAATTTGAAAAGAGGTTACATCTGACAAATCAATGATCTGCATACACGATTCCCATGTCTCACTGCAGTTAGATGAAGCTATACATGATAGTGAAATTTTTGTCAAAGACAATTTACTCTAGTACACACCTAGTGGCATGACAGTTTATACTCTCAAGTATACCGAAGTTCATCGCATACACGCGCTCTAGAGCCTTGCACATGCACTTCATAGCTGAGCTAGGTACTGCACAGCAGCCTTCAGCGGACAATATTTTCTTCCTAGTATGTTTCCAGGCTGTCGAAATTACCTTAAGTATGCGGCTATAATGTTGTTTTGAAAAATGCTACACAAGATTTCCCTCCCCCTAGGGATTATAATCTGAAGATGTGAACTGAAGTTTCTTAGAAAGGGCATTGGATTAGATTTCTCCATGCAACTATTTTAGCTGTAATGCTGTGGTGGTATATTGGCCTAATAAGCAAGGAAAAGTGGGTTCTAGTCGTTGCCGTGGCATAAATTTTAATTCAGTTCTTCAGTTTCCATGGTTATGTAGGTGAAGATGAGACTCAAATGTGTCTATGAAAATTTAATTATATCATGTATACAGAAATGAGCATACATTACGGCACTGTCTACCATGCATAGAAGAGGAGCAGTTTAGAGACGATGAATGTATCAGCATGACAATGCACCCTAACATAAAGTAGAGTTTGTGAGGCGATGGTTCGTGGTCAATAACATTCCTGCAGTGAAACGGCCTGCTCAAAGTGCCGACCTGCACTCAATGGTATACCGTAAGGGATGAGTCAGAACGTCGATTTCGTTCCAGACTCCAGTGTCATGCTTCAAAATCACCTCTAGTTTCAGTTCTTGAGGGGGAATGGGGTGCCATTCCTCCACAGACACTCAGACACTTCACTCAAAGTGCCCAGCAGACCACAAGCGGTCATAAAGATGAAGGGTTGACACACCCCATGTCCGCTAATAGGTCTCCACATTCGTTTGACCAAATAGTGTATGTCCATATTTTTCTCTCTCTGCAAAGTGTAAAATTGATAGGTTCCATGAGCTGTCAATTTTACCGTGCAGTAATGCCTCATATCAGTTACAACTGCCATAGTTTCAGTTAACTGACGAGCCTTATTACCAAATTGTTTTTTATCAGACCTCCCATAATTTGTTGTCTTAAGCAAATCTATTCATCATCGAGTATCTATTAAAAACCAACGTCTCGCATTATTTGTGACATGTGTTCTAATCTCTGTGTATCGCTACAAACATTCACTTCTACGATTCCTTTTAGAATCGTCGAATTTATTCCCCGAATTTTTATACCTCTGCTAAAGTGTCCTTCAATTCTTCCTCCCTGTACGTACAAGTTGAACAGTAAAGAAAAAAGTGTGCACGCGGCACTATGCTTTTTGAAATTCTGTTATTCTTTTCTTAGTCTCCCATTCTTCTTCGCACATTCCAGGCATCAGCAGCTGTTGAAGTGCGTGATGTTAAGAAGAATTCTGCTCACTGGAGGAAAGATGGGTTTTGTTAATACATATCCGGTTTTTCGGCCTAAAGAGGCGTAATCCGGTTCAAAAATGTTAAAATGTCATAGTGGTTCACATCGGTCACAGTCAAGATGTGTTATTCGCAGAATATTGTCAACATTCTACCAGATGTCAGCGGAATTGTTTTCAACATCATGACATTCTTATTCTCTCTTGGGTCTTGTGCGTGTGTTCCATTAGCCGTATAGCGTACACACATGGATTTCAAAAACACACAACAGCACTTTACCTTGTCGAAAGCTTTTCCACGTCAATAAATCCTATGAAAGGGTCTTTGTTTTTACGAAGTCTTTTTTTCTCTTATCGACTACAATGTCACGATACTGTGGCTCGCGTCGATGCGAATGAAGCTTTCCGCGTGGGTTCTCAGACAATTCTCGATTCCTTTCGTAGGCGGTTGGCTGGGTTGGTATCGCACGTGAGGTGCACGCTAAGCTATTCCTAACATCGTACTAAGAGCCTATCGTGGTCCTAAAATTAGGACTGGAGCAGAGTCGAAGGTCTAGCCCTGAGGCTCAGACGATTCTGCGGAGGTATCGGACTCGAACTGCTGTTACACTACTCTCAAACGACGTTCGTCGTCGCCCATTGGAGATATTGCGGATTAACACGATATTAGTAAACAACAGGAGCAGCCACGCTAAAGTTTCAGAATTAGTACCGCTTATTAAAGGTGATAACGCTTAAATTTTATTTGTAACAGAAATTTAATAGACACTGAAAATGAATGACAACGAAACCCTAAATTCAGCCTGGACTATACAAGGATACTATAAATGATTCATTAATTTTCAAAATTCTATATGGTATTTGAAAATATGATTGATGCTTAGTAGAAAAGTTAGGAAGCTCGTCATGTCTGCATTGTGGCCACCAGTTGGCATTATGAGTGCAGTGCCTTGACGGAATGGCGACAAAGCAAGAAAAGAGACGTTTCATTTTTTATTTATTTATTTCTTTATTTTTGTTGGAGTATGCGAGATGTCTATCAGTTACAACAGTGCAGCGTGCACTCATAAGAAATTATGGAAAAAAAAACAGTCATGTAAACTGGGCATTGTGCGTTGGTATCGACAATTTAGAAACATTTCTTGTCTCAGTGAAAAGAAAAGTACCGGTCGACCAACCGTGGCAACTGCGACCGTGGAGAGGGTGACGCCACATGTCGTACTCAGCTCGAGCAAGCCACGAACTTGGAATACCGCAGCAACCTTTGTGAAAGATGTTATAGCAGTCACTTAACGATGAAAATTTCGCCTCCACGCCTTTCATTTGTCTGGAAACGCTAATCGCCACAAGTTTGGGAGAGTGAAGATTCTTATAAAATTACGGCGCAAGAACGAGACTCGCCGAAGATTAATGCATTTCTGTAGAGTGTCATAGTCGATGCTGTATAGGCTGTTTCCCTTCTGTGAGAAAACTGAATCGTCTCTCTTAAGTTGATATGTAGGAGTTGTGGTTGTTTCCATAACTGACTGCTGATTCTGAGAATATCATATTCCCACAAGACGGGGAAACACCTGATTCCAGCATCGCTACGTAAACGACGAAGTACGGCATCGCTGGATTGGGCATATTGGTCAAAATGGTATGTTCTAATGGCCCCTACGTAGCCTTTGACTTCCTCCTTTGCGGGTACGTTAAACACAGTGTTTACATAGCCCAGCTGCCAAGAAAACTGTACCAGCTCAGAAAGCGCAACAGTGCCGCTGTGAAGTCCGTTGATAGGATGTTGCTACGTGAGTTACGTAACGATACTGAATATCGCTTGGACGTGTATCGAATGACTAAACGGGCACTCATGGAACATTTGTAGAGTGCAAAAAGTAAACTTGATAAGTTTACCGTTCTATTCATGCATCAATCATATTTCTTCATGTTATGCACCGGAAAATATATAGCTTTTAGAAAGGAATGGATAATTTAGCGTATTGCTGTATTCGAATATCGCAAGAATACCTCACATTCCAAATGTGGCGGTGTATGTGTTGCCGAAATGAATTATACGATGTCTAGTTAGGTTATTATGGATTCCGAATGTGAAATAGCTTCACAGAAAACTTGGGGAAGATCGTGGATACCTTTCCTGATAATTCTGTTGTAGAAGCAAGAGATTTAAAATTCTCATACGTAGAACTGAAAATCCATGTGATCAAAACTGATGCCAGAGACTGACATTCGTGTGACGTTATTCTGAATGTCTTGTCCGAAAAATACTTCGAGCAGATAGATAACCAAGGTGTGAGGATAAAGTCTTAGATCTTCTAGCAGAAAAAGACCTGAAGTTTACGAATCAGCGTACAGGAAAGCACCATTGACCACAGGATTGTTAAGAAATGTAGGAAAATACTTGTGCTCAGCAAGAGTAAAGGATACAAGGTGCAGAGTATCTGAGAAGTAAACATGAGATATTCAGTGCTCAGGACAAATGGATGAAAATAAGAAACATTGTTCTTTACGCCTTCACCCTATATGATATGGTGGAACTTCTGGGTCCCCCTTTAGAAAAGGAGCATAGAGCGTTCTACCCTGTATCAGGCATGGCTGGATTTCTTCGCCCCATTTATCCTTATTTTTTGTACGTTGTTAATAGATAACAGACGTTTTCTGGAAGCATTATCTGTGGCTATAGAACAGTCTGAATCTCAGCGCGCTCAGTCCTTGCATTACTCATTGCGTGTAATTCGACGAGAGTCATTCTGTGCTTCATTTTGAGCGTTTATTCTGATAATCGCGGCTTCATATTTTCCCCTATTTCTTGATTAGACTATTTGTGATAACATTAGTAATTGTTTAACAGCACAAAGCATCGCAGATTTTTAGAAAATTATCTTATAAAATCTGTGCTTTTAAGTCCCTTTCGTCCTGTAGCTTCATATTTTTGCATGACAAAAAGTTGAAAGATGAGGAAATACTGGATTCTACATGTGACAATCGTACACCAGATGAGGAAAGCAGTGATTCTGAAACAAAATACTTTCATTAAGAATATAAGCACAACACTTTACTGGCGAAACTAACGTAGCATGCCATACATCAGTCATCAAAATAATATTTCAAATCAGAGGATCAACAAATTCAGTTTTAACGTAGCACTGCTAACTAGAAATATTGGCCAGTGCCCTTGAGCATGAAGGAACAAAGAAGGGTCTTCTCTTTCAAATGAAATTTGAGTACATTATCTTGGAGCGCATTGCCAGTGTTTACTGTTGTCCGGAAGATATATGAAAATTGTAGTTTTTACACAATTGAGAAAACACCTGACTCATGAGTGTTCGCAATGGAAGATATTTTCTGTGTGAATGTGTGAAAAAGTAGTCTTTTATCAACGCCATGTCTCCAGGAGCAGGCGATGGCTGTACCATTATCACCTGACGGAGCTATTGTAACAACAACAACGCTGTGCTATTGTACATATAATAATTTTTTCTTCTGATTTTCGATAAATTAGTGTAATCGATGTTCTGATTTCATTTCTTTTTTGATTCATGCCATTATGTTAAAGAAACTGTAAACAATTTTCGATGTGAATATTAATGTTTATGTAAAATTTCAAGAAATATTGTAATAGCAGTTGAAGTGTAACAAACGTTGAATCTATTGTAACATGTTTAAAATTGTATTTGTGCGTCTGGTCCATATGTAGGCAATGTGTTAGGATATGTAGAATGCAAAACCTCTGGTGAATACCCTGTCTGTAGGGGAGCGGTAAAAGGTGGATGGCAGGTGAGCGCGGGAAAATACACACGGGCGCTGTGCGGCATAACGGGCTCAGCAGTAGTAGTCGGAGTTGGGCATCGGTCTGAGAAACACGTTCTGGATCGAGGAGGCTCTCCTGGAAAACGTGATTTCGTTGAGCCCCGGATGTGCCGTTTCCGACGCCGATACAGCATGGCAATAATCCATAGGCACTAAACGGAAAAGTATGGCGACGCTAAGAAGAAGCAAAGTACCGATACATCAAGAGCCATTGCTGTGATTGTATGTGTGCTCTGGGCCTCGCCATCTCGCCGCCTGCCGACCGCCGCAGCGATACGAACAGGTTGAAACTTTTAGTACTGTATTCGTGTGGACCAGTGTTATTTTTGTTCCATACTGTTCAATAACAACTTAAATTTTACCAGAATTGTACTATCAGTTAATTATCCTCACAACTAACCTAGGCAGGGTCCTTTCCACATGTTGTGCAATCCGAGTGTCCCGTGATGAAGATATAAAATTTATGTTAATAATAATTACCTGCAGACCTATCTATGTTAGAATGATGTTTAAAGAACTTTGTTGTTAATGAAATAATAGATTAATAATATAGGTCTGACAAAGTTGGAAGATAATGTTGAAATTGGTTTAGTAATGAAGTTTAATTAATTTGAGACAAAAATAATGGTAGTTAAATGAGCAGGAAATAAGACAAAAAGAGTAGTAACTCATATATTGGAAATCTTGAGTGCTTAATGATTTCAATAATCAAAATTTTCAGTACAGTGGTCATAACAGTTTCAGGGTCCCCCCCCCCTTTTTCTATTCATTTGAATTCCGAAGTGTACTGAACTGATTTGACCAGAAGTGCTATTTCTAGGGTAACCTATGCCCGATTTTTATCAGATCACTAGACAGTACGAAGTTTGTAATAAACATTATAGTGTATTGTTGTGTATTTATGGCTTGTTCATATTAGTACAGAAAGTGAAATTATTAGTTCAGTAGATTTTCTGGTTCTAAAATTTACCATATAATGCAGTGTTACTAAGTGTTGTTATGCTTGAACGTACATCCACTTGTACAGGGAAGAAACTCAGTTAATTCCGAGTTAGGCTGGCGATCGTATTATTAACAATTGGTAGCATCTGCTGTGTTGTTTCTGGTCCGTCCTAACGTGTAGTTGCACTTCAGACTTGCTTGACGTATCATTGTTGTTACTGAGTGGGTGTAAGTCTGATTTTGCCTCCATTCAGGTACACGCGGTCAACATATATACCAAAATCCTTTGTTAAAAGGTGAAGCCCGTCAACTTATCGTATCGTGCGCCCGAGCGTAGTGTTACACTATCAAGTCCCACCTTGGAACAAAATGAGATAAAAATCCCCAAAACATAATTGTATGGTTTTATTTTGACTAAAGCAAATTCTAACTTTGTATAATACAGGGTGAGTCACCTAACATTACCACTGGATGTATTTCGTAAACCACATCAAATACTGACGAATCGATCCCACAGACCGAACGTGAGGAGAGGGACTAGTGTAATTGGTTAATACAAAAAAAAAAAAAAAAATGCACGGAAGTATGTTTTTTAACACAAACCTACGTTTTTTTAAACGGAACCCCGTTAGTTTTGTTAGCACATCTGAACATGTAAACAAATACGTAATCAGTGCCGTTTGTTGCATTGTAAAATGTTAATTACATCCGGAGATATTGTAACCTAAAGTTGACGCTTGCGTACCACTCGTCCGCTGTTCGATCGTGTGTGTCGGAGAGCACCGAATTACATAGGGATCCAAAGGGAACGGTGATGGACTTTAGGTACAGAAGAGACTGGAACAGCACATTACGTCGACATGCTAACACCTTTTTATTGGTCATTTTCACTGACGCACATGTACATTACCATGAGGGGTGAGGTACACGTACAGACGTGGTTTCCGTTTTCAATTACGGAGTGGAATAGAGTGTGTCCCGACATGTCAGGCCAATAGATGTTCAATGTGGTGGCCATCATTTGCTACACACAATTGCAATCTCTGGCGTAATGAATGTCGTACACGCCGCAGTACATCTGGTGTAATGTCGCCGCAGGCTGCCACAATACGTTGTTTCATATCCTCGGGGTTGTAGGCAAATCACGGTACACATTCTCCTTTAACGTACCCCACAGAAAGAAGTCCAGAGATGTAAGATCAGGAGAACAGGCTGGCCAATTTATGCATCCTCCACGTCCTATGAAACGCCCGTCGAACATCCTGTCAAAGGTCAGCTTAGTGTTAATTGCGGAATGTGCAGGTGCAGCATCATGCTGATACCACATACATCGACGCGTTTCCAGTGGGACATTTTCGAGCAACGTTGGCAGATCATTCTGTAGAAACGCAATGTATGTTGCAGCTGTTTGGTCCCCTGCAATGAAGTGAGGAACAGTGAGGTGGTCGCCAACGATTCCGCACCACACATTTACATTCCACGGTCGCTGTCGCTCTACCTGTCTGAGCCAGCGAGGATTGTCCACGGACCAGTAATGTATGTTCCGTAGATCCACTACCCCTTGGTTTGTGAAACCCGCTTCATCGGTAAACAGGTAGAACTGCAACGCATTCTCTGTTAATGCCCATTGACATAATTGCACTCGATGATTAAAGTCATCACCATGTAATTGCTGATGTAGCGACACATGAAACGGGTGAAAGCGGTGACTATGCAGTATGCGCATGACACTACATTGACTCAGTCCACCGGCTCTCGCAATGTCCCGTGTACTCATGTGTGGGTTCATGGCAACAGCAGCTAACACACCAACTGCACCCGCTTCTCCTGTGACGGGCCTGTTACGGACCCGTTTGCGTGCTACGACCATACGTGTTGCATACTGTTGGCGGTAGATGTTTTGCAATGTGCGGCATGTTGGATGCTCTTTGTCCGGGTACCGTTCTGCATACACCCTGCAGGCTTCAGCTGCATTTCGTCGACACTCGCCATAGATGAGTATCATCTCCGCCTTTTCCGAGTTCGAATACACCATGGTCACAGTTCCTCCAACACTACACTATCACAGACGTCTGGTAACACGGTGTACAACAGTTGGTCTGCGTGCGGAGACGAATGCAGAATAACAATAGCAGCAAGCGCTACATGCGGACACTGCGACAGCTAGACCAAATCACAACAGTGCACTACAGCCACACTCGTAAACACGGTCGTCATCGTAAACATGTCCCTGCAGATGTTGCTCGCCGACCGTGGCCCGTGTTTGTTACAACACGCAACTGAACGTCGGAGGTTTCAAGCGTCAACTTTAGGTTACAATATCTCCGGATGTAATTAACATTTTACAACGCAACAAATGGCACTGATTACGTATTTGTTTATATGTTCAGATGTGCTAACAAAACTAACGTGGTTCCATTTAAAAAAACGTAGGTTTGTGTTAAAAAACATACTTCCATGCATTTTTGTATGGTTTGTATTAAATAATTACACTAGTCCCTCTCCTCACGTTCGGTCTGTGGAATCGGTTCGTCAGTATTAGATGTGGTTTACGAAATATATCCAGCGGTAACGTTAGGTGGCTCACTCTGTATAATGAAACTGTGACTTGTCAAATACAAAGAACAGAAATTTAGATCATAAAGTGTTTGCATATATGTGGCGAGCAAGGTTTCTGATGGATGGTAAAAAACCACTGTGCTACGACAACCTCTAATCTCCCATTCGTAATATGCCTGCTGGATTGTAGTGTCAATGACGGTGATCACGTATGACTAATGAAATTTCACATTGAGTAAAGCTATCTATACAAAGGGAATATAATACCGGTTAGCAGGAGGAAAGTGTACAACAGACCATTCTGAAGGAAGAATTTATTCTAAACCTATCTAAATACTGATAATAACTTTGAAATGTGCGGGATTTAGTGCAATCGCTCACGAACCACATACTGGGAGGAGGGGAGGGGGGGGGGGGGAGCCAAGTGATATTTAATACAAAAAAATACTCGTTAGCAGAAAAACTGATAATTAACCGGTCACCAGCCCACTAGGGCAATGAAAATCCAAAATCCTAAGAAAGGTAATGGCAAAGAAAATTAAGAATGCAATCACTGGCGTGACAACAGAAGGTTGTCACCCTTTTCCTCGATAAACTACACACATCAAAAAAGGTTTTGCATCACCACGATTCCGAGAGTTCCGGAACCTGTACAGAAAATTGGAATAGAGATCAATATAAACATGATTTCCGCTCTTTTGATTGCTCATGAAAACCACACATTGCATGTTGTAGCCCCATACAGCGAGCCATTCAGAGGTGGCGTCCCAGATAGCCGTACACACCGGTACCTCTAATGCCTAGTAGCACGTCCTCTTGCATTGATGTATGACTGTATTCGTCGTGGCATACTATTCACAAGGTCATCAAGGCCAGATTGTCCCACTCCTCAACGGCGATTAGGCATAGATCAAGTGGTTGGTGGGTCACGTCGTCCATAAACCGACCTTTCCAATCCATCCAAGATATGTTCGATAGAGTTCATGTCTGGAGACCACACTGGCCACTCCAGTCGAGCAATGTCGTTATCATGAAGGAAGTCATTCACAAGATTTGCACGACGGGGTGTTAACTGTCGTCCATGAAGACGAATATCTCGTCAATATGCTGCCGGTATGGTTGCACTATCGGTCGGAGAATGGTATTCACGTATCGTACAGCCTTTAAGGCGCCTTCCATGATCACCAGCGGCGTAAGTCTGCCCCACATAATGCCACCCCATAACATTAGGGAAACTACCCTTTCTGCACTCGCTGAACAGTGTGTCTAAGGCGTTCAACCGTACCGCGCTGCCTCCAAACAGGTCTCCGATGATTGTCTGTTTGAAGGCATATGCGACACTCATCGTTGAAGAGAACGTGATGCCACTCCTGAGCGGTCTATTCGGAATGTTGTTGCGCCCATCTGTACCGCGCTGCGTGGTGTCGTGGTTGCAAAGATGGACCTCGCCATGGACGTCGGGAGTGGAGTTGGGCATCATGCAACCATTTGCGCACACTTTGAGTCGTAACACGGCGTACTGTGCCTGCACAAAAAGCATTATTCAACATGGTGGCGTTGGTGTCCTCTGAGCCATAATCCGTACGCAACTGTCATCTACTGCTGCAGCACCTCTTTGGCAGCCTGAACTAAGCATGTCATCGACAGTTCCTGTCTCTCTGTGTCTCCTCCATATCAGAACAAAATCGCTTTGGTTCACTGGCTATGGTTCTGAGCACTATGGGACTTAACAGCTATGGTAATCAGCCCCCAAGAACTTAGAACTACTTAAACCTAACTAACCTAAGGACATCACACACATCCATGCCCGAGGCAGGATTCGAACCTGCGGCCGTAGTGGTCACGCGGTTCCAGACTGAAGCGCCTAGAACCGCACGGCCACACCGGCCGGCTTTGGTTCACTCCGAGACTCTTGAACACTTCCCTTGTTGAGAGCTCTTCCTCGCACAAAGTAACAATGAGGACGCGATCGAATGGCAGTTTTGAATTACAGACCACACGAGCCGTGTACCTCCTTCATGGTAGAATGACTGGAACTGATCGGCTGTCGGACCCCCTCCGTCAAATATTCTTTGTTTATGCGTGGTTGTTTACATCTTTGGACCGGTTTAGTGACATCTCTGAACGGTCAAAGTGACTGTGTTGGTGATATAATATCCACAGTCAAAGTCTATCTTCATGACTTCTGGGAACCCGAGTGATGAAAAACTTATTTTGATGTGTGTAAATGAATCATAAGGCATTGGCTTTTCAGTTACTTGCTCCGAAACAGTAAATTTTGAAAGCAAAGTTAGATGAAATTGCTGGTTAAATAAATGACAGGCTGTAACTGAAACTTTGTTACTTAAAAAAGACATTCAATAACCTCTGCGTCGTGTAACATGTAATTTGGGAAAAGTCAATCAGTTTACTTTTAATAATTCAATGATTGAATTTAATTTACTTTAAGCAAATGAGCAGCTGATTTACTTTTAACATAAGAACAAGAAAATACATATCAAGCCAGCATAAGTCACTCGTTATGGTAAATACAGAATAAATGAAATTGCGCATTCTTAATTTGTGTTGTATCTTTAGTTATTAATTTTGCTATAGAAATTTTACGTTACTTTAAGTGAGCAAAATCAATACTTAAAATTACAAATTGGTTCAGATGGTTCCAATGGCTCTGCGCACTATGGGACTTAACATCTGTGGTCATCAGTCCCCTAGACTTAGAACTACTTAAACCTAACTAACCTTAGGACGTCACAAACATACATGCCCGAGGTAGGATTCGAACCTGCGACCGTAGCAGCAGCGCGGTTCCAGACTGAAGTGCCTAGAACCGCTCGGCCACAACGGCCGTCTACAAACTGGTGAAGCCTCTGTTAAGCAATACCAGAATGAACAGTTACTGATGTAACAAAATTCAGACTAAAGCTGAACTGGCAGTGAATAGGTAATAAATTTTCATATTTTTACATTTGGTTATTGCATGGAAACGAAAGGGGCGCAAGTTTGTTAACTAAATGTCACAGAGTAATGCCTGTAAAATGTTAGCTATACTCTGCTAGTTAACAGTCTTACGATATTGCAGCTGTGCAGACAACGAAGAATGTAGCCAACGACAATGTGGCGTTGGTGGTGGTGCTGCTGGTGGTTGAGTATCACGAACTGTCTCCAGAGCCACGGACAATTGTGGGAGGGGCTATAAATTGCAGCTTCCTCCGGCTGTCCACTCCGACCGTGCTCTCAATACTCCCTGGGAAATTAAGCAGGTGCCGGTACATTTGCGCGATCATAAATGCACACCGCGTCTACGGGAGCGCCCGACAAATACTTCCGCACTCTTTCAAGACTCAAGCTGCTGTGCCTCCTTTCTGCTTGCAGCGCGACAGAGACTATCCATACGGAAAGATAAACAATGGCACAGCTACTGCGTTAGTGTCATTTCGTCGTTACTATCTATACATTTAAATAATATTCACTTGGCAATCAGCCAGCAATTTACAACATTTATATTAGAAATCGATTGCATACGTTCAAAAGATAAATACTCAACTGCACCCATTAAATATTAAATATAGTTTCCATAATAAGTCTTGCAGATTCACAAATAGCAATATATTAAAAATTATGAACAGATATTAAACGATGAAGTGTTTGGTGCAGAACGTATTTTATCTACATTTTCGGTGTTACTAGACGTGCTACTGAGTTGTTAAGAAAGCAAACAGAGCTAACCATCCATTTAGCCGGTCAGTGAGCATACTGGCACCGAAAGGGAAGATGACAGAGAGAATGCCGAAATCGGTCCTCCAAATCTGTTTCACCGCAGTAAATTGTAATACGGTACCTCCTCTGAATCAGTGTAAATGGCAAATACCGAAATAAGCGATGGCGGAATAGATAAAAAACTATAGTCTCCTAGTAGTGGAAAGGCATCTGGACCAGATGAGATACCTGCGAGTTTCCACAGACGTTATGCGAAAGAACTCGCTCCCCTTCTAGAGGCACTTTATCGTAGGTTGCTGGATCACCAAAGAGTGCCAAACGAATTGAGAAACAAAAAAGAAACTCAGCTCGTTCCCGTTTTGAAGAAGAGCGTTGGGATAAATACACGTAATTAAAGGCCTATATTGCCGAGTCAAAATATAGAACTACAGAAATTGTTCTGTATCCACGATTTGTAAATCTTTTGGAGGATGAAAATCTCCTATATAAAATTCAAGGCGTCACTCTTTACGGACGAAAATCGACAGATTTGAAAGTAATTTCAGGAGACGCCCAAGGAAATGTGATAGGACACTTATTGTTTACAATAGTACGTATAAAGGATCTACTGTATAAATTCAGAAACTCTGCGAGACTGTTCGCCGATGATGCGGTTGTCTATAACGAGGCAGTAACGCCAGAAGGCTGTGAAGATCTACAAGAGTCTATGATTGGTGCAAGGAATGACATATTACAGTAAAGGTAACTAAGTGTAAAATAGCTTAAATGATCAACCACTGCTCTATTACACTATTGGCAACAAACCAGTCGTAGGGCTGTTACCCTAAAATGCATACTAGTAATCACACAACGTGGCACTACAAAAAACTGACGCTAATAACACAGATACATAGGGACCACACACGACACAGATCTGTAAGTCCACGGTATTGGTGATACGTTGAGAAAACCGTCCCGAAACACATGTGCTAGAAAACGCCACTGTTTTCTGCGCATGCATCCCGACATCAATAAGGGATATGATCACCATGCACACGTACACAAGCCACACAACGGGCTGGCATATTGTGGATCTGGCTGTCGAGAAGGTGCTGGGGCATAGCCTCCCATTCTTGCACCAGTGCCTGTCGGAGCTCCTGAAGTGTCCTGGGGGTTTGAAGACGTGGAGCGATACGTCGACGGAGAGCATGCCAGACGTGCTCGATGGGGTTTAGGCCTGGAGAACAGGCAGGCCACTCCATTTGCCCGATATCTTCTGTTTCAAGGTACTCCTCCACGATGGCATCTCGGTGGGGCCGTACATTATCATCCATCAGGAGGAAAGTGGAACCCAATACACCCCCGAGAAGGTGGACATACTGATGACGTTCCGATACATCTGACCTGTTACAGTCCCTCTGTCAAAGACAAGCATGGGTGTGCGTGCACCAATCATAATCTCACCCCACACCATCAAACCACGACGTCCATACAGTTCCCTTTCAAGGACTTTAAGGGGTTAGTATCTGGTTCCTGGTTCACGCCACATGAAAATCCGGCGAGAATCACTGTTCAGACTATACCTGGACTCGTCCGTGAACCTAACGTGGGACCACTTTTCCAATGACCTTATACTGTGTTCTTGACACCAGGCTTTACGGGTTCTCCTGTGACCAGGGATCAGTTGAATGCGCCTTGTAGATCTCCAAGCAAACAAACCATGTCTGTTCAGTCGTCAGTAGGCTGTATGTCTGGCGACAACTGTTTCAGTGGCTGCGGTAAGGTCCCGAGAAAGGCTACCTGCAGTACTCCGTGGCCGTCTGCGGGCACCGATGGTGAGATATCGGTCTTGTTGTGGTGTTGTACACTGTGGACGCCTCGTTCTGTAGTTCCTGGACACGTTTCCTGTCTGCTGGAATCGTTACCATAATCTTGAGATCACACTTTGTGACGCACGAAGAGCTCATGCTACTACCTGCTGTGTTTTACCAGCCTCCAGTCGCCATAGTATCCCACCCCTCATAACGTTATCAGAATGTGTTCATTGAGCCATTTTTAACACACAGTCACCATTAGCACGTCTGTACACATACTCTCTGCACCGTACTCCCGACATGCAACGACACACCTCTTCTTCTGTGGACTGCTGCCAGCGCCACCGTACGAGGAAAGCAGGTCAAATTCACCACATGGTCATACCCTGAGGTTATTTAAACCCGCAAACCACCCACCAGAGCGTTGTTTCACCATGTATCAGCATTATCCTTATTTTATGAGAATGAGTGTAGTAGTAAGAAAAGGAATTGCCAAACTGAGATTCAGTGAATGAATCTCAAGGAGATGTTATTCTTACAACGTAGGCTTACAAAACGTCTTTTGGGTGGTTGCTTGAGTACTATTCACCTTCCTGACTTCCTTACCAGGTTGAACTGATAAATGATGTACATGAGATCCAACGGAGAGCGTTGCTTTTCGCCACATGATCGTTTAGTCGGCGGGAGGGCGTTATGAAAAATGGCTCTGAGCACTATGGGGCTTAACATCACAGGTCATCAGTCCCCTAGAACTTAGAACTACGTAATCCTAACTAACCTAAGGGCATCACACATATCCATGCCAGAGGCAGGATTCGAACCTGCGACCGTAGCGGTCACGCGGTTCCAGACTGAAAGGCCTAGAACAGCTCGGCATACCGGCCGGCAGCGTTATGAAGATGTTCAACAAATCCCACTGGCAGACGATATAAGAGAGGCCCTGAGCATCATCGAGAGGTTTAGTATTAGATTTATAAGGGAGTACGCTCCGGAAAGAGTTGGACAACATATTACTTCCTACCACATACTACTGTCAAAATGACTACAGTTGTGTTTGCTACTGTGGGAGTGAGCACTGACACATACAAGGAAAGAGAGAAGTTGCGACGGCCCTTGGCAGAAATCCAAAGTTACTGATTAATAGAAAACTTTATTTCTAAAAACGAAAGAACCATAACTTACCTCCTTGCTCTGAGGTATCTTGATGTGCTTCCTGTGCCTTCTCCATGTAATTACTTTGCACCCTATTACTTCTCGCAGAACGCAGGCTGAGTGCGTCTTCCTAATTCTCAGTACTGATACTCCCGAAATCTGCTACCGAACTTGGCCAAGCTAGCGGTGAGCAACAGATTAAGTCAGCGTTGGCAGGGGGCGCTGAACTCTGTCTTTCTGGAGGTGTGACGCTGCCCGCTCTTTCCATTGGTGCTCGGGTCAGCGCCTTCTTGACGCCGTTTCGCGGCGCTGCTTTGGTAGGTGTGCAGTCGATGCTTTATGACTGCCCGACTACAACATGAAAATCAGAGATATTAGAATTAATATGGGTTTTTCCCGAAAGCCATTCTACCAACGCGCCATTCCCAAATAGCAGAACAGGGAAAGTGATGGGGACAGAGGGGCGGAGGGGCAAGGAATGTAGATGTAATAGAAGAACCCTCTTCCACACACCTTAGTTTGGCTTTCGGAGAAGCACGTATCTGGAGAGTTTATCTTACATGAAAACGAAGTGCTTGTCATCCCCGAAATCCCAAATTTCATCCCATTCTTTTGAATATTATTGTGTTCAGCAATATCTTTACGCACCCTGTCTTCAGGATTGCGAGTATTGTTTAAAAGTCTGCTGATAAGTGACTAGTCTCACACACACACTGAATAGTGGTTTGTTTCGCTCTTCCGTCCATCATTTCAAAATTCCGAATGTATTGTAATTTAATTTAATGTAATTTGTTTAGTAAGACGTTGTGAACAGAACTGAATCATCTATGAGTAGGACAGGTACTGTACATTTACCGCAAGTACACGTTGTCTCAGTCTTTAACTGCAGGTCTCTTTCTTCCGCTGAATGCAGTAGTCTATAAGATACTGCAGAGAACATTTCCATCAGTTCAACGCTATCTGTGTCCGCACATTTCATGGATTGAACGCAGTGATGAGTTAATATTGTTTTGCTGTCGGTATCAGAGCCCACATATCTCCGTGATGTTTACACGAGCGAAGCCTAATTAAAACTTATGGTACACGATGCGTCGATTGCATCTCCATCACCACAACGGTAACTCTTCCGCGACATTGTGTCGTCAGACAGAGTGTAGCCAAAATATAAATTAAGCCACTGAATTAGCTTCAAAGTTCAATGATTTCATGAAATTCTCTGACTGGATAAATACCGCCTTTAGCGTTAATTGTAGTTATTAATTTGGATTGAAATTGCGATACTTTGCGACTATCAAGCCATCGTTTCGAATATTGTGGCACATATTAGCTATATTGCGAGCGAACTAACAGTACCGGGTCCCATAATATGGGCACCACCTACTACAAAAAGCACTCATGCGTCTTCGAATAGTGCTCCTAATAGCAATCGCTATTAATAAACAAATTGTCAGTCGTAACTGGTGTTCGTCATTTCTATAAATATATAATTCAATTAAAGCAATGGTTCTGAACTAGTTATTTCTTCCCTGTTTATTAAAATCAGTTATTCTGCGCAGACGTATTATCTAATAACCTCTGTAATTATATGATATTTAGTTTTCATGTATTGCATATATTTACCTGTATGTCCCTTGAAATGCATACCAAATCTCTTCATCTTAATCAGTGTTTTACACTGCGTTGCATTGGTGAGATCACTGAATGCATTTTACATGTTACTGATTGCTACACCGCCGTTGCTAATTTATCACAGTTGGTGTAAAGTGTTGTAGACGATTATGTACTTTGATTTACACTGTGTTTAAAATACGTCTCACACGATTCCGTGAATAACTGTGTATCTTCCAGCTTCCGGCTTCCTTAGTGTTTTCTTTTAGCTGTATTGCGGAATGTGGCATTGTTGGAATCTCTGTAATTTTATAGTGTTCAGTAAATTATATGTTGAGTTAAATAATAGTTATAATTTTTTTGACTATTAGTTTTTTTTTAATGTATGTGTACAGGTAACGCAGAAGAGACAGCAGGTAGATGGAAAGACTACATTGGCGGCCTCTATGAGAGGAGACAACTTGTCTGATGAAGTGTTGGAAGAAGAAATTGCAATCGAGGCGGGTGACATAAGTGATGCAGTATTAGAGTCGGAATTTAAAAGAACTCTGGAAGACGTGAGCTCAAATAAGGTTGACGGTATACACTATGTTGGGGGAAATGGCAACCCAACAACGACTCAAGTTGGTGTGTAGAATCTGTGAGATTGGCAGTGCACCATTAGAATTTCAGAAAAATATCATCCACACATTTCTGAAGATACCAAGGGCACACAAGTGCAAAACCTATCACACACTCAGCTTAACACTTCACGCATCCAAGCTGCTGACAAGAATATTATACGGAACAATGGAAAAGAAAATAGGAAATCTGCTAGATGGACAGTTTGGCATTACGAAAGATAAAGTTACCAGACAGGCCAAATCGACTTTGGGCCTGGTAATGTAAGCAAGACACCGGAAAAGTCCAGATAAGCTCATAGCTTTTGTCCATCTAGAAAAAGTGTTCGACGATGAGACAAACAGTAGTAACCTGTAGGCAAAGACGGGTGATACACAGTGTACAAGAACCAAGTGGTAACAATAATACCGGAAAGCCAAGAACGAAGTGCTCGGAATAAGTACGGTGAATGACAGCAACGCTGTGTTTCGACCCTGCTGTTCAGTCTCTAGATCGAAGAAGCAATGACAGAAATAAAAGAAAGGCTCAGGAATGGGATTGATATTCAGGGTGCACAAATACCAATGATGAGATTCGCTGATTACATCGCTATCTTCAGTGAATGTGAAGAAAGATTACAGGATCTTTTGGACGGAATAAACAGTCTAATGAGTGCAGAATTTGGAATGTAAGTAAACTTGAGAAAGACAAATGTAATGAGATGTACGAGAAATGAGAATAGAGAAAAACGTAACACCAAAATTGATGACCATGAAGTAGATGAAGTTAAGGAATTCTCCTACTATAACAAAAATTACTCTTGACGGACGTAGTAAGGAGGACATGAAAAGCAGACTGCCACAGACGAAGAGAGCACTCCTGGTCAAGAGAATTATATTAGTATCAGACACATATCAAAATCTTTGCAAGAAATCCCTGAGAATGTATGTTTGAAGCACAGCATTGTATGCTAGTGAATCATGGACACTGAGAAATCGCAACAGAAGAGAAACGAAATGTTCGAGACATGGTGGCACAGAAGTATGTCGTAAAATAGGTGGAATGATATCTAAGAAGTTCTCCGCAGGATTTGTGAAGAGAGAAACATACAGAAAATACAGATAGGAAGAACGGAAACAGTCATGGGACATGTGTTACGACGATCAGAGGATAACCTGTATCTTACTAGAGGGAGCTGTGGAGGGAGACACAGTTCTGAATACACCCAAGAAATAATTGAGGATGTAGGGCATAAGAGCTACTCTGAAACGAATTTTTTAGCACAGGAGTGGAATTCATGAGGGGGGGGGGGGAGCAGGGAGGAGGCAAGAGGGGCGGGGGCATATGAAACCAGTCAAAAGTACTAAGACTAAGAAAAGTGACTCTTGCCGTTAGCAAAAATCTATGCTGGATGCTGATCCTCGATCGTAAACTGTCACACAGTTTAGAACAAATTGAACAGTAGGCTGAATTGCTAAATTATGTCTTTTTCGCTATACTAGTGTGTAAAACTTAGAGATAATAGTATCTTTAAAATAATTTCTTACTGCCAAGTAACATAGCTCGATGAAACTTGGACCATACGACGTAAGGGTGACTGATGGCTGAAAGAAATACGTGATGATAATAGCAGAAATGTCACATTTGTTCAAACACAATAATTACAGTACATTCACCATCTTTAATGGTGGCCTCCTGTAAATTCAAAAGGCAGGTCATGGTCTTAGTAGGGTGTTTGATGACCTCGGACAGCGATGACTGCTCTGCAGCGTGTTCCCATACTGGCCTCGAGGTTAGTGACGAGTTCTTGTTGCGCCATGTTCCATTCTTCAAATGGTTCAAATGGCTCTGAGCACTATAGGCAGGCAGGCACCCCGTCTTCAGGTCACAAGTGGCCCATCGGGACCATCAGACCACCGGGTCATCCTCAGGTGACGATGCGGATAGGAGGGGCGTGTGGTCAGCACACCGCTCTCCCGGTCGTTGTGATGGTTTTCTTTGACCGGAGCCGCTACTATTCGGTCGAGTAGCTCACCAATTGGCATCGCGAGGCTGACTGCACCCCGAAAAATGGCAACAGCGAATGGCGGCTGGAAGGTCACCCATCCAAGCGGCGGCCACGCCCGACAGTGCTTAACTTCGGTGATCTCACGGGAACCGGTGTATCCACTGTGGCAAAGCCGTTGCCTCTGAGCACTATGAGACTTAACTAATAAGGTCATCATTCCCCTAGAACTTATAACGACTTAAACCTAACTAAACTAAGGACGTCACACACATCCACGCCCAAGGCAGGATTCGAACCTGCGGTCGCGCGGTTCCAGACTGTAGCGCATAGAACTGCTCGGCCAGCCCGGCCAGCGTTCCATTCTTCCACCAGCGCGGATGACGACTGCTAGCTGGCTGTTGGTGCACGTGCGCGCCCTGAGGCGCGTGTCTCCCATGCATGCGACACGTGTTCGCTGGTATTTAAGTCGGGGAAATGGGCAGGCCTGCCCATTCATCTAATAGTACCTCGTTCCAAGAGGTGATCCACCAGTGGTGTTCGATGCGGTCGCTCTTTGGAACCACGAAAAATTAAGTCACCTTCGAGTGCATCCCTCAAACGACGCAGATAGGAAAGGAGTGTTCTGCCACAATAACGTTGATCTGTGAGTGGCCCATGAGCCAAGATTAGGAGGTCAGAACGCCCATGCGAAATTATGCCTCCACACACCGTAACGCTTGGACCTTTAAAAGGATTATGGTCGACAGTGTTCCCGGGTACACTGCGTACCCTCATACGGCAAGAGCTGGGAACATGTTAGGCACCCAAGCACGCAAGAAGATTGTGGAAGAGTATCATTTTGGTGGTCCACATGTTACGCTTCGTGTAGGCACAATGTTGCACACGTGTAATGACCTCTGTACATTTCAGCACTACACACTCACACGTCACTGTTATTGTGGCATTGTAGTTGATGGTCCAGGTGATATGGCGTGGAAAGGCATAATCTGTGAACATGGTACCCCCACTTGTCAACGGTATTGTGACACTCTGCTCCTTCCCCACGTGCGTCTTCTCAAAGGTGCATTTTGCTCTGACTACATTTTTGTGATTCCATACCTCAGTCGATAAGACGGTACCCTTATAGAGTCACTTAGTTGTCCGTCTACTGTCCGCCTGTTCGGTGAAATTTTTCTCAGGAAAGGGTTGACTTACCAAGTTGGTTCTTATGTCACATATTAAGGTGTACGGATCCACAGCTGTATAATAAACGTTAGCATCTAAGTCAGTGTACTCAAAAGATACGGCCATTCCTGTCACATATTTCGATACTCGCAAATTCACTCGTCACAACCTACAGTGTGCTTTCCCTTGACCTAGAATCGTGAAATGTACCATGAATGGAAGTTTCACTCTACAAGATTGGAAAGTATTGTACAGGATGGCATCCAGTAAAGGAATATCTTATGGAATTGGTGTAGAAAAATTTATTTCAAAGGCACAGTGGAATCTTTACAAGTTTTCTCCCAGAGTAATTCATGCGGTGTCTACGTAACACAAGTCGCTTGCCTTTCAAAACCGATGCGGTTCTGTCCAGTTAAAGCTGCTGACAGGAGACGCCCTGAGCCCTCTGCTGAAACTGCTAGCGTATTCACGCCATTGATTTTAGCCAACAGCGTGCGCGGGATACCGATCACGGGTATGGATGCCGGAGTGTCCTGCGGAGCGGAACGCAGTTGCTTCTCTCTCTTGAAATCCAGTCTTCGAGCGGAACAGACGTCTTCTTGGAAGGCAGAGCCTCTGGATCTGGTCTTCGCGACCGGCCACCAACGTAAGTTAACATGAACCGCTTCCATTACGGTTGCCCATTTTGATTAATTGTTCGACCTCCTAGACTGGCCTAAACCTGCTAACTTCCGACCCTAGACGCGCCCTTTGTACTCCGTACATTGAAATATATCCTCTTTATTGTACTCAATTTCCTGTTATGTCATTTAACGGCAGCCCTGGATGCCCACTCTCTAATCCTGACCGATGGACCTCCTGCACATTGCCCCCACGAGGCATATTTAACAACCTTCTTCCCCCTTCCCTGCCGTTTTATACATTAACATTGGTGTCAGAAGTTTCTCTCCCGATCCGCAAACCACGAACTCTTTTACAGTATCCTAAATTTGCTAATTTGTAATTGTTGTTTGTTGCTGCGTCTTCAGTTCCATTACTCGTTTGGTGCAACTCTCCATGCAGTTGTGTCTTGTACGATCGTCGTCTCCGAGTAACTACTGCAGCGTACATCTTTCTGAATCTGCTTACCGTATTCATTTCTTGGTCTTCCTCTACGACTTATACCACCCACACTTCCCTCCAATACCACATTGGCAATCTCTTGATGTCTTAGAATATGTCCCATCATCTGATCTCTTCTTTTGGTCAATTACTGAAAAAATTCCTTGGTTCCCCTGTTCTTTTCACTATCTCCTCATTAATTACGTGATCGACCCATCTAATATCCAGAATTCTTCTGTAGCACTACATTTCGAAAGCTTCTGTTCTCTTTTTATCTAAACGCTTTTTCGTCCATGTTTCACTTCCGTACACTCCAGATAGATATCTTCAGAACTGCCTTCCTAACACTTAAATCTATATTCGATGTTGACAAAATTCTCTTCTTCAAAAATGCTTTTCTTGCCATTGCCAGTCTACATTTTACATCCTCTCTACTTCGGCCATTATTAGTTGTTTTGCTGCCTACATAGCAAAATTCATTTACTTCTTTAAGTGTCTCGTATCTTAATTTAACTCCATCAGCATCGCCTGATTTAATTCGACCACATTCCATTATTTTTGTTTTACTTTTGTTGACGTTCATCTTATATCCTCCTTTCAAGACAATGTACATTCCGTTCAACTGCTCTTCCAAGTCTTTTGCCGTGTTTGCCAGAACTACAGTGTCACTGGCAAATCCCAAAGTTTTTATTTCACCTTCCCACACTTATATTCCTACCCCAAATTTTTCTTTGGCTTCCCCTATTGTTTGTTCAGTATACTTATTGAATAACATCAGGGGTAGGCTACAACACTTTCCCACTCCCTTCTGAACTATTGCTTCCCTTTCTTGACCCTCGACTCTCATAACTGCCGTCTGATTTCTGTACAAGTTGTAGCCTAAATAGCATTTTGCTCCCTGTATTTGACCCCTGCTACTTTCAGAAGTTCGAAGAGAGTATTCCAGTCAATATTGTTAAACGCTTTCTGTAAGTCATCAAATGCTGTAATGTAAGTTTGTCTTTCCTTTACCTATTTTTTTAAGATAAATCGTAGGGTCAGTATTGCCTCACTTGTTCCTATATTTCTCTGGAGTCCAAACTGATGTTCCACAAGGTCTGCTTCTACCAGTTTTTCCATTCTTCTATAAGAATTTGTGTTAATATCTTGCGACCATGACTTCAAAACTGATTGTTTGGTAATTTTCTAACCGGTCAGCCACTGCAGTTTTTGAAATTGGAATTACTACATTCTTCTTGAAGTCTCAGGATATTTCGCCTTCTCATAAAAGTTGCACACCAGATGGAAGAGTTTTTTCATGGCTGGCTCTCTGGAGGCTATCAGTAGTTCTGAAGGAGTATGGTCTACTCCTGGGGCCTTATTTCGATCTAGGTCCGTCAGAGCTTTTTCAGATTCTTCTGGTAGTAGCATACCACCCATCTCATCTTCATCTACGTTCACTTCCCTTTCTATAATATTGCTTTCGAATATTTGTAATCATATCACGCAATTTTTTTGTCATTTATTATCAGACTACCTATATCAACGTCTGTCTGTTAAGATCCCATTTTCTGAGGACTGGGAAGACTATCAAGATGAAATTTATCTTACATGCTGAGGTACATGGTCCCTTCGCGGTATACGAAACATTACCTTCTAAATACCGTAAATGCACTCACAAGATACATCCATTTATGTTTCGTATTTTAACACTCGCAAACTGGTTCGTCAAAACCTACAAGTTACTTCCCGCTGACCTAGAGTCACGAAATTTGCCAAGAAACAAGGGTTCACAGTACAACTAAAGCGAAAATCATCCGAAAATCGTTAATTACTAATTATATCAAACTTAAAAAGTATTTGTTTTGTCATCCAAAAAAATTTTTCAAATGTTTGTGAAATATTATGGGACTTTACTGCTTATGTCATCAGTCCCTAAGCTTACTCACTTCTTAACCTAAATTATCCTAAGGACAAACATACACACCCATGCCCGAGGGAGGACTCGAACCTCCGCCGGGACCAGCCGCACAATTCAAGAATGCAGCGCCTTAGACCGCTATTTTTAAATATGTTTTTATTCTTTCAAATAAAATCGAAAAATTTGTTCGATTTTTAAGAAAAAAAATACACGAGCAGGACTCGAACACGGTACCTCCAGCGCGGTAGCTGTAAACCTTTTTTTCTCTTTTTTGTTTTTTCCTTTTTACTTTTATTTTATTTTTTAGTTGTAAAATTTTTTCCTCTGCCACCTTTTTTTTTAATATGGAATAAGGCTTTTTCAGTTACGACAAACAAAATTAGAATGTACATCCGTAGCAACAACAGAACAACAGTTCCTTCTAAACTATGAAATAGAATTTGAAACTAATAGTATGATGACAGATAATAAAGAAAAAAAATGTAACCAAATCCCGCACGCCATTCCACGTGCATGGCCCATCTGCGTACAAATTCCATGTTCCAGATTGATAAAACATTTCGCAGCGTGTGGAGCTCCATGACGGCGGTCATCCTCTGCCCGGTACTCCCTAACTGTGAGGGGGTTATCGAAGACACTGCGCAAATAGTTCGCAAATAGTTGTCGGTATCGGGGTGTACACTCAAGTGTGCTATGACTGCCCTGGAGAAATCGCCAGTAATCAAGTACCATCTTCTCATCATCTCGAAGGACATGCCTTTAAACCACGTGAGAGCGTGAGTCATTGCAGGTGGGAAATAAGTATCCTCTGACAAAGTAGGAGCCGTGGCTCAATTGTTCGAGGCGCGATACGTAGGTAGCAGGCGAGGATCTTCTGCACTACCAGCCATACCTCTAACGCCGATCCACATGTTAAACGGTGTTCGTCGGTATCCACGAGGTGGCAACGTGGGCAAAGGGGAGAATCCGTCATCCCAATAGCGTGCAGCCTTTGTCGTGTTACAACCTTCCCGTTCACCACCTGGTACCACGAGGTTCGTACCCACGTGGGGAGGAACGGCTTCTGGAACGCTCCCCACACTGCAGGCCATAGGGTCTTAGGGCTCTTCCTCTAAATCACGTTGCGAGGGATGGACCTTAGCGGCAGCCTGTTAACGTCTCTCGCTTTGGGAGTGCGAGTGTTGGGGAGGTCTGGGTGCACGTAACTATACTCAAGAATAAATGCCGAGAGGCGCGAAAGTGAGGATGTAATGTGTGCAATCGTGACAGGTGGCAGAAGAGACGCCGGCAGCAATTCCTCTAACAGACGTCCCGTAAGGAAAGCATCTTTGTGGGTCCACAATTTTATCATTGTGCAGAAGTACAACGCTGTAGCTCTCGCTCGTACATTTATAAGTCCCAGTCCGCCATCACGCGGAGGGAGGGTGAGTGCTTCGTAGCGGACTTTGAATAGGTGTCCGGCGGTAAGGTAATATCCAAACGCTGCTTGCAGACTGTGTGCCATCGCTGTCGATATCGGTAGGACCTGAGCCATGTGGATCATCTTAGTCGCCACATGAAGGTTGAGGTATTCCACACGCTCTAGGAGGTCCATCCGTCGAAGTAGGTTCCGGCGAACTTCTGTGCGTATTGCCTGTAGTAATCGTGCACAGTTCATGGCAGCCGTGCGGCGCACATCCTGTGTAAATGTTATGCCCAAGAACCGGATCTTATTGACTAGTGGGAGTGGGGCTAAAGCGTCCTCCTGTAGACCCCTCCCAATGGGCATCGCTGCCGACTTGGCCACATTCATGAGGCTGCCCGCTGCCAATCCATAGCGATTAATCCATTGCATCACCGAGCGTACCTCGTCACCAGATCGGACAAGTAATAGAAGGTCATCAGCATATTCCTGCAGTGAAAGGTGTGATCCCTCAATGACATGCCCGAGAGCCTGTTTTTCCATCCTCCTACAAGTGGTTCGAGTGCGATAGCGTAAATGATCATGGGGAGTGGGCATCCTTGGCGAACTGACCGTCGGATCGGAAAGGGATCCTCAATCCGTCCATTCAACAGTACGCGGGATGCAGCTCCACGGAAGAGGGGCTGAAAGATGTCGAGAAAGTCGGGCGGGAAGCCCATGCGGGCCGTAACGGGCAGAAGGAACTTGTGGTGAACTCTGTCGAAGGCATGGTCGAAATCAATGGAGATCAGAGCAGCTCGAAGGCGACAGGATGTGGCGATGGCTATTAAATCCCTGTATTTGCTGGTTGCCGTTTGCATGTTGCTCACTCCGCCCTGTGTCATTTGCTCCATGGAGAGGAGTAGGGGTAGAACCCTCTTTATGAAGCTGGCGAGTAGTCGGGCGAAGATTTTATAGCCCGAGTTTAGCATTGTAATTGGCCTGTAGTCCTCGACCGTCCGACCTCTGGAAGGCTTGTGTATCTGTATGATGAGACCTTCCACGAATCCAGGTGGCACGTGGGAACCGGGGTTCATGAGTTCTTGGTACATGGTGATCCATCGGGGCATCATTAGATCGCGGAAAGTTCGATAAAACTCGAGCGGCATTCCGTCTGGCCCGGGAGATTTGTTGAGTGCTCCCTTGTTAAGCGTGTCCTCGATGTCGTCCCGTGTAAGTCCAGCCAACAGCGCCGCCACTGCTGCATTGTCGATGGTGTGCGACACGTGCTGCAGTATTTCGTGCTCATCCGCTTCCTCTGTATTCACCTCGTCGTAAAACCGGCGATAGTGATCTGCAAAGCTTTCTGTAACCGCCGCTTGAGTCATTACGACCCTACCAGCTGGCAATATGAGGTCCGTGATCAGCTGCTGTCGGCGTCGGCGGCTGTCGAGCACGATGTGATGCATAGACGGGTTTTCTCCTTTCGCTCGGTCTTCACGTCGCGATCGCACGACGACCCCCTCCAAACGTTTCCTCGTAAGAGACAGTATTTTACCTTTCATTCGGCGGCTTTCCATTTGTCGGTTTGGAGATGGTGTCTGGCTGGCGAGTTCGCGGAGCATCGTGTAATAAAAGTCCAAAGTGTGACGATGCCACGCTGCGTAACCTTTTCCGAATTGTGTTAGCACACACCAAAACGTTGGTTTTCCATCTTCCACCCACCATGCTAGAGTCGAAGGGTATCGGGGAAGACGACGTTCGCAATCCATCCATGTGTTGGCGATAATCTGACGGCATTCCGGGGCTTGAAGATGTGCCACATTCAGCTTCCAGGGTCCTCGGCTGTGCCATATCCGCTGCTACTGTAGAGTGAGTGTGCATATGAAAGCTCTGTGATCGGAGAAAGGAAACGGCCAACGTTCGGCGTTCAATACTCCCGGCGCCAGAACTCGTGAGACATAAATGCGGTCTAGGCGGCTGGCTGAGTGACTAGTAAGGTATGTCGGCCCGGGACGGTCACCGTGCACTGTCTCCCACGTGTCGGTGAGAAGCAGATCTCCAACCATGAGCCGAAGTTCTTGACAAGTCGATAAGTGTGGGACTTGGCCTTTTGGGGTGGAGCACACAGTTAAAGTCGCCGCCGAAGATATATTGATCGAAGCGACTGATAAAAGGGGGGCGATATCCTCCGAGTAGAACAGCGATCGTTCGCGGCGTTGGTCAGTTCCTGATGGACTGTAAATGTTAATGATTCGCGTGCCCAATACTGTGATCGCCAGCCCTCTTCCTCACGGAAGGTAAGTCACTTCTTCGATGGAAATTCCGTCGCGCACTAGTATTGCCGTACCGCTGCCATTTCGGATTGCCGGTGACATATGTGTCACATAACCGTAGAAACGGGAGAGGGCTGCTATATACACTTCTTGCAACCGGGCAATGTCATCATCCGAAGAACGAAGCATCTCACGCAGCAACTGGATCTTCACTGCCGTTCGTATCGTGTTGAGGTTTAGCGTGGCGATACGATAAGCTTGTTTCCGAACCGCAGGTGCTAAGTCATCCATTAAAATTGGAATTACCTATGACGTTTCTGACTGTATTGACACCTCCGCATCCCCCCCAAAACATCACCTGCAGTCCTTTCTAGAGAGGCGGCGCCAATGGCGTGGGCCCTGTTGGCGTAACTTGCATCGTGCCGTCGTCGTCGTGGTCATCCGCCCACGTCGGGGAACTCAAAGCAAGATCGGCTTCCCTAGCTCCTTCAGGACACGTCATGGGTGCTTGCACTCCAGCACCTGTCCTGCATATCGGCATCCGGTTTTGCCATTGTAGATATGTGTGGTTTGTCTTCAGTTCTGTTCGTTGGTGCCACACTGCAGCAAATGGCGGCTACCTCTGTGGTAGCGTCGTCATTGAAGTTGGAGTCGTCGTCCTCTGGAGGCTGTGTCGCATCCCGTTCGGAAGTTGCTCTACGCTTTCGCTTCCGTCGCTTCGGAGAGCGTTGCTTCATGGTTTCTGCTTCTGTGTCATACAATGCAAATATCCACGACGTTCCGGCACAAAGGCAGCAGTAGGCACAATTAGGGAGTCTACGGCCATGCTATCGTCATGTATCTAGTTATCCGTCGACGGGGGTGGCTGCATCGGAGTTGAATCCGTAGCTTGTGGAACGGGTGTGTCGTCATCGCCCTGTATTGGAGGATGGAGCCACGACCCAACAGTGGACGTTGGCTGTCGTGGTGAAGTGGTAGCTGTCGTGAAGGCTGCTGGATAAGTCACGGGAAACAGCGTCGGCTGCCATGGCAGGTCCGCGTCAGCCGGCGGCAGTGATTCGACGTTTGATACCTTCGGATCTGAGGAGTCCCTCCTTCCCACAACCAGAGCAGGTTTTCGGTTCCCCATCGTAGATGACGATGGCACGGCAGCAAAGCAACCGATATTCAGATGTGAAGGTACATGTCTTTTAAGTTCGATTGGGACCTGGCGGACTCCGTTCAGCAGAGGATATGTCGGGAATTGCGTCCATTTTTCCGCAATATGATCATGCACCGTGCCGTAGGGGCGGAGCGCTGTCACGACGTTCTCCGCCGGTAGTTCGAAAGGAAGTTCGAAAAGTTTGATCGTGCGAGAATAATCGACGTGCACAGTCCTCACATTGCCATCAGCATGGCAGAAACGGAGCCCCTGTTTCGTTTCCCGAACAATCCGTTCACATGTTGCGTCGTTAATGATCTTGACATATACGATACTACTCACAATGGATAAGTGAATGCACAGAATGACAGTCGCCGGGATTTTAACTTCTTCTCGTAGAAAACGTTCGACTTCGAGTGATTTAGGCCGTGCAAATTCGTTACGGAACGTAAATTTGAGCGTCGATTTTATGTATTGGTGCGCCATAGTGATCTATATGCTGAGTACGGCACGCGCGAAACGGCCGAGTATGATGTAAACAACACGACGCGCTCGCTCCGCGGCAGGAACACAAACAGCGCGTCCTCACCACAGCATATCCAAAGGCCAACTCGACCGCTCGGTTAATCCCACGCGGCTGTCATCCAACTTCAGATATGGAATTAAAACATTCTCGAAAGTCTTGGAACCCATGGAAACAATGTCTTGCCAGTCTCAGTGTCAATATCAGGTAAAAATCGTCGGGGTCCTCGATTTTCGGAATGGATAGATTATCTATATACATAATGAAGTTTGTACGGAACCCACCGTGTGCAGCCGGCCGCGGTGGCCGCGCGGTTCTAGGCACTTCAGTCCGGAACCGCGCGACTGCTACGGTCGCAGGTTCGAATCCTGCCTCGGGCATGGATGCGTGTGATGTCCTTAGATTAGTTAGGTTTAAGTAGTTCTAAGTTCTAGGGGACTGATGACCTCTGCTGTTGAGTCCCATAGTGCTCAGAGCCATTTGAAGCATTTGAACCGCCGTGCGCCAGTCCTACTCGCACCGGACCATGTTTTATGGGTGACAATAGCATCGAACAGTGCAGGCGGAGAATCTCTAGGGACGAGAGGATACTTGAAAAATAGACTGGTCTGCCCGTTTCCGTTATTCAAATCCCACTGATCACTGATCGCTGAAGAAACGCATCGTTGACGACACGTATTGCAGGATGTTCAAAGGCACCAACGACCATACAGTTGTTGTAAACCGCCCAACCACAACCAACCACGCCCCACCACCAGAACTCCTTGCCTTATGTGATCGGCATGGGAACATGTTGCAGAGCGTTCATTGGCCTCCGTGGCGATCGCACACTCTACTAAGAAAAATGTCCTGCCTTTTCAATGCCCAAGGGATCGTCTTAAATCACAGTGAGTTCAGTGTAGTTATTGTCTACGAATCAAAGTGTCCTTTCGTTCTTATTTATTTTTATTTATTTATTTATTGTTCCGTGGGACCAAATTAAGGAGAAGTCTCCATGGTCATGGAACGAGTCAATACATGATATTATAACACGATATTAGAAACAGATAAAATGAAATATAAAATAAATCTTCAGGTGACAAGTCGCAAGTTTAAATAAAGAAAATCAACAATGTAACACTGGAATTTGCTTAATCTTTTAGTTCTTCCAGGAGCTCCTCGACAGAATAGAAGGAGTGAGCCATGAGGAAACTCCTCAGTTTAGACTTAAAAGAGTTTGGGCTACTGCTAAGATTTTTGCGTTCTTGTGGTAGCTTATTGAAAATGGATGCAGCATATTACTGCACTCCTTTCTGCACAAGAGTCAAGGAAGTGCAATCCACATGCAGACTGGATTTCTGCCTAGTATTAACTGAGTGAAAACTGCTAACTCTTGCGAATAGGCTAATATTGCTAACAACAAACGACATTAAGGAAAATATATACTGTGAGGGCAATGTCAGAATTCCCAGACTATTGAATAGGGGTCGACAAGAGGTTCTCGAACTTACACCACATATAACTCGAACAGCCCGTTTTTGAGTCAAAAATACCCTTTTTGAATCAGAAGAATTACCCCAAAAAATAATACCATACGACATAAGCGTATGAAAATATGCTACGTAGACTACTTTTCGTGTTGAAGTGTCACTTATTTCAGATACTGTTCTAATGGTAAATAAAGCAGCATTTAGTTTCTGAACAAGACCCTGGACATGGGCTTTCCACAACAGCTTACTATCTATCCGAACGCCTAGGAACTTGAACTGTTCCGTCTCGCTTATAATATGCCCATTCTGTCTCATCAAAATATCGGTTCTTGTTGAATTGTGAGTTAGAAACTGTAAAAACTGAGTCTTACTGTGATTTAGCATCAAATTATTTTCCACAAGCCACGAACTTATTTCATGAACCACATTATTTGATACTGTTTCCATATTACACACAAGATCCTTCACTACCAAGCTGGTGTCATCAGCAAACAGAAATATTTTTGAATCACCTGTAATACTAGAAGGCATATCATTTATATAAATAAGAAACAGCAGTGGCCCCAGCACCGACCCTTGGGGAACGCCCCACTTAACAGTGCCCCATTGGGACTTAACATCACTACCACTCTCAATATTGCGGAGAATTACCTTCTGCTTTCTGTTCTTAAAGTAAGAGGCGAACCATTTGTAAGCTACTCCCCTTACTCCATAATGGTCCAACTTCTGCAGTAATATTTTGTGGTCAACACAGTCAAAAGCCTTCGTTAAATCAAAGAAAACACCTAGCGTTCGCAACCTTTTATTTAATCCGTCCAAGATCTCACAGAGAAAAGAGAATATAGCATTTTCAGTTGTTAAATCACTTCTAAAACCAAACTGTACATTTGACAGCAAATTATGTGAATTTAAATGCTCCAGTAACCCTGTATATACAACCTTCTCGATAACTTTAGCAAATACCGATGCATAGAAATGGGTCTAAAATTGTCAACATTATCAATGTCTCCCATTTCATAAAGTGGCTTCACTAGCGAGTACTTTAATGGGTCAGGAAACCGACCACTCCTAAAGGAAAAGTTACAGATGTACTGGGCTAACGTACATAGAACAATACTTCAGTATTCTGCTAGATACTCCGTCACATCCTTAAGAGTTCTTGGTCTTTAATGATTTAATTATTAACTCGATCTCCCTCTTGTGAGTATCATGGAGGAGCATTTCAGGTAACAGTCTCGGAACACTTTTTTCTAGGAGCGCTATATGATTCCCTGTTGGGACTAGGTTTCTATTTAGTTCACCTGCTATATTCAGAAAGTGATTATTAAATACTGTACATATATGCGACTTATCAGTAACACGGACATTCCCACTACGCACTGATTCTATATCCTCGACCTGTCTCTGCAGACCAGCCACTTCCATTACGACTGACCATATGGTTTTAATTTTATCCTGAGACTTAGCTATTCTATCTACATACCACATACTTTTTGCCTTCCTAATAACATTTTTAAGCGCCTTACAAAACTGTTTCTAATGGGCTGCTGCATTTAGATTTTGACTGTTTCTAACGTTTTGATATAATTGCCACTTTGTTCTACAAGATATTCTTATCCCTCTAGTCAGCCACCCAGGCTGCCTGTTTGTGCTAGTACCCTGATTTGAACGTTCTAACGGAAACCAACTTTCAAAGAGCACGAGAAACGTCTTGAGAAAAGCATTATATTTATCGTCTACTGTATCAGCGCTATAAACATCTTGCCAATCTTGTTCCTTGATAAGGTTTACAAAGGTCTCTACAGCAACAGGATCCGCTTTCCTAAACAGCTGATGACTATATTTAACACGTGTTGCAGCGCAAAAATCTTTTAGAGTTAAAATTTGTGCATCATGATCTGAAAGGCCATTCACCTTTTTGCTAACAGAATGGCCTTCTAGTAATGAGTAATGAACTAAAATGTTGTCTATGGTTGTTCTACTGTTCCCTTGCACTCTCGTTGGAATGAATACGTTTTGCATAAGATTATATGAATTAAGGAGGTCTACCAGCATCCTCTTCCTTGCACAATCACTTATACAATTAATAATGAAGTCACCACATATAACTAAGTTTTTGTATTTCCTATAAAGTGAACCAAGAACCTCCTATAGCTTTAGCAAAAATGTTGTGAAATCGGAGTCTGGGGATCTATAAATAACAACAGTTAGATGTTTAGCTCCATTAAATTTAACCACACCTGCACAACATTCAAACACCTTTTCAGTGCAGTACTTTGAAACATCAATGGACTCAAAAGGGATGTCGTTTTTCACATACATGGCTATTCCCCCACACCGCAAAGAGCTCCTCGAAAAGCTGCCAACCAACCTGTACCCTGGTAAAGGAAGCCTCTGAATTATCTCCTTATTTAAGAAGTGTTCAGATATACCAATAATTTCAGAGTCAACATCTATAAGCAGTTCACTAACTTTATCTTTAATACCCTGTATATTTTGATGAAATATACTAATTCCTTCATTACTCGGATACCTAAGCTTTGTCAAAATGGTTCCTTTGTTAGGGAGACTTCCCTTAAGCAGGAATATTTATCAGATGACCTCAGTCTAAAAAAGGTGCAGCTCTAACACCCACTACAGCAGGAATTTTCCCATGAGTGATCCCACCAACCCCACCAATGCTGTCACCTATAAGCCTTGCCAACCTCCCTTTCCAATACCTGTTGAGGTGCAGGCCATGTCTAGTGAAACCCGTCCTGCTGATAGACTCCATCGACACCTCTGAAATGTGACCCATGCTTTCTGTCATCAGCGCACCCCCACGTCTCATGTTATTACGCCTGACGGCTGTATTAAGATGAGGCCGATCGCGACGCTGAAACAGATCCACGATAAGCACAATCGTGTGGCCAGTCTGAGTGACTATCTTTTCCAGGTCACCATCTATGTCATACTCCCCATCCCTATCAATATTATTACCAGCCCCACCCACAATCACTACCTGATCGTCTTTAGTAAAATCCCTACAAAACCCCCCTATGTTAACAGTCACCTGAGCCAATCCTGCATTAGGCTTCACAATGCTGGTGACCTGGTACTCACTCCCCAGCACTTCCTGCAACTGCTGGCCTACACCTCTGCCATGAGAACTGCCTAACAGCAGAACCTTCTTCTTCTTCTTCGACTTTGCAACTGTTCTAGCCCCCGTAACTACTGAGGTCTGCTGCATACTTCCTACATCTACAGCTACTAGAGGTTCCTCTCCACTAGACTCTGACAGTTGGTCATATCTATTGTAAACACAAATAGTAAAACTATCTGAAAATCTTCTTCTCCTAGCAGATCTCTTGCCAACAGACAGCTCCCATTCCCCAACCCCCTTCTCCCTCCTCATACTATCTAGCTCCTCCTCTGCGTTTTTCAACTGCACCTGAAGGGCACAGATCTTACGTTCCTGGTCCTCTATCAACTTACTCTTGCTACATAACCTGCAGTTCCAGGAGAGGATCTCACCGGAATGCCCACTGGACCCAAAATTTTACTTTTTCTAAGTTCCGCTACTACAATAAGAAGATGTTAAAAACCTGACTACAATAATCACAAACTTACTCTACAAGGGAAGTAACTACTATTATTAACAGTATTAATAAAGAACAAATTTGAATATAACAAAAGACTAATACATAAAGAGAATCAAACGTCTAATGACACAGTAACGAAGCTGAAAACAGTTCCCAAAAGGTTGTTCTGAAATTATTTCACCAGAAAACACAAAAGACACCGGTTGAAGACTACTAAAGTTCCTAAATAAACCACTATACACAAACAATTAATTAGTACTTAGCTTTCGATGAGCCGCCACAGCTGCAACTGGTCAGGGCGGAATGTAAACACAGCTAAGAGGTTACGTTGCTCGATAAGAAACACTCACAAATATCAGGTCACAACACAAGAAAGGCAGAGGTGAACGAAGAAACCACTAATAAGTCACTTATATAGTAGATATTATCAAAAAACCGTTGAAATATGTATCTGAAACCTAAAAATATATAAAAACTTAAAGAGCGATCTCACACACTGTCACTCGCTTATGACGTCACACCAAAGACGTCTTATCATATGTAGTTCATTCAGTTAACTTCTGCACTATAATGTTGCAGTTCGTTCCATGCAAGTTTTATCGAGCTATGTTGCTTGGCAGTGATTCTTCACGGGAAAGTTGCTTCCGACTTTAAGTCTTGCACACCAGTGTATTTAGATAGCGTTTCTAAATTGCTTCAAGAATATTTTGAAAGAAAATCATTATTTACGTTCAACTGCATACAGTTTTGTTTCCAGACAGCTGATCTGATCATTTAATTCGACTGCCATTATTTAAAATCATAGACCTAATAAGCAGTGAGAGCAAAATCAAAAGCGTGTTTGGTGCATTGTAGCTGCAGTTACACAGGACGCTAGCATTAACGACGTTTTATTTCATACCAAACAATGCGAAACAAGGCAGTGCCAATGCGATGCAAAATGCAATGTTATGCACCATTTGGTAAATGCATCTCTTAACAATCTTCAACAATTTATAAAAACGTAATTAGCCGTAGGGCATAACGAAGGAATGTAGTCTTCCGTTCCAACTGTTCCATCTGTATATCGAAGAAGCAATGATGGGAAAAAAACAAAGGTTCAGGAATGGAATTAAAATTCTAAGTGAAAAGTTCTCAATGATAGGATAGGCTGGTGAAATTTCTAGCCTCAGAGAAAATGATGAAGAACTACATGATATGTTGAATGAATGTGCAATCTAATGACTACAGAATTTGGACTGAGAGTAAATCGACGAAATACGAAAGTAATGAGAATTATCAAAAATGAGAACAGCAAGAAACTTAACATCATGATTTTTGGTCACTAAGTAGATGAAGTTAAAGAATTCTACTACACAGGCAGCAAAATAACCAATGACTGACAGAGCAAGGAGGACATCAAAACCAGACTAGCAAAGAAGGCAACCTCTTCGAGGGACACCACCTTGAAGCAGCACTGTCCGTGCAGGTGGGGACGCTTGAGGATTCACGTGAAGCTACTGTCTATGCCAGCAGTGGGAACCTATGGTTGTTAAGGTCTTGGCTTATGGACCACGTTGTGTCCCACAAGGACTTGTCATCCCAACATCCATTCCTCGTCCTTTCCCAACTCAATATCCAACCCAAGGTGTGATGCGATCTGTGCCGAAGGGTGTGGGACATGGGAAGATGAGTCGTAAACGAAGACTCACGGATACTGGGCGACATCACTGATTGATTAGCCTTGCACTGCTTGTGGTTTCCGTGGTGTGGACCGATTAGATGCCCAACTCTTGTGGAATCAAAATGGACACAAAAGAAAATAGAAACACCGAGGGGCAAGTTGAGACCTGAGACATCCGAACATTGGGACTGGAACCAATGGGAAACGTCCCCTCAGCTGCACTGGACGACAGACCTCTTGAAGAAGTGGGATTGGTTACTAAGAAGTTGGACCAGATTAAGATCAAAGACTAGTCTGTGGCTCAGAGGATGAAACATCTTAGAGAACAAAAGCTAAATCAAGGAAAAGAGCGGCTTCCTAAGCAAAACTGCAGGAGCGTCTATAGAAAGGTCCCAGAACTGCTCTCATTAATAAACGGTCACAATGCCCATATAGTACTAGGGACAGAAAGTTGGCTGAAACCAGACGTAAACAGTAGTGAAATCCTAAACTCAGATTGGAATGTATACCGTAGAGACAGGCTGAACAGTGAAGGGGGAGGCGTGTTTATAGCGATAAGAAGTGCAATAGTATCGAAGGAAATTGACGGAGATCCGAAATGTGAAATGATTTGGGTGAAGGTCACGGTTAAAGCAGGCTCAGACATGGTAATTGGATGTCTCAACAGCTGTTGTGGCTGAGCACCTGAAGGATAATTTGGAAAATATTTCGAGTAGATTTCCCCACCATGTTATAGTTCTGGGTGGAGATTTTAATTTGCCAGATATAGACTGGGAGACTCAAACGTTCATAACGGGTGGCAGGGACAAAGAATCCTGTGAAATTTTTTTAAGTGCTTTATCTGAAAACTACCTTGAGCAGTTAAACAGAGAACCGACTCGTGGGGATAACATATTAGACCTTCTGGTGACAAACAGACCCGAACTATTTGAAAAAGTTAACGCAGAACAGGGAATCAGCGATCATAAAGCGGTTACGGCATCGATGATTTCAGCCGTAAATAGGAATATTAAAAAGGGTAGGAAGATTTTTCTGTTTAGAAAAAGTGACAAAAAGCAGATTTCAGAGTACCTGTTGGCTCAACACAAACGTTTTGTCTCAAGTACAGATAGTGTTGAGGATCAGTGGACAAAGTTCAAAACCGTCGTACATTATGCGTTAGATGAGTATGTGCCAAGCAAGATCGTAAGAGATGGGAAAGAGCCACCGTGGTACAACAACCGAGTTAGAAAACTGCTGCGGAAGCAAAGAGAACTTCACAGCAAACATAAACATAGCCAAAGCCTTGCAGACAAACAAAAATTACGCGAAGCGAAATGTAGTGTGAGGAGGGCTATGCGAGAGGCGTTCAATGAATTCGAAAGTAAAGTTCTATGTACTGACTTGGCAGAAAATCCTAAGAAATTTTGGTCTTATGTCAAAGCGGTAGGTGGATCAAAACAAAATGTCCAGACACTCTGTGACCAAAATGGTACTGAAACAGAGGATGACAGACTAAAGGCCGAAATACTAAATGTCTTTTTCCAAAGTTGTTTCACAGAGGAAGACTGCACTGTAGTTCCTTCTCTAGATTGTCGCACAGATGACAAAATGGTAGATATCGAAATAGACGACAGAGGGATAGAGAAACAATTAAAATCGCTCAAAAGAGGAAAGGCCTCTGGACCTGATGGGATACCAGTTCAATTTTACACAGAGTACGCGAAGGAACTTGCCCCCCTTCTTGCAGCGGTGTACCGTAGGTCTCTAGAAGAGCGTAGCGTTCCAAAGGATTGGAAAAGGGCACAGGTCATCCCCGTTTTCAAGAAGGGTCGTCGAACAGATGTGCAGAACTATAGACCTATATCTCTAACGTCGATCAGTTGCAGAATTTTGGAACACGTATTGTGTTCGAGTATAATGACTTTTCTGGAGACTAGAAATCTACTCTGTAGGAATCAGCATGGGTTTCGAAAAAGACGGTCATGTGAAACCCAGCTCGCGCTATTCGTCCACGAGACTCAGAGGGCCATAGACACGGGTTCACAGGTAGATGCCGTGTTTCTTGACTTCCGCAAGGCGTTCGATACAGTTCCCCACAGTCGTTTAATGAACAAAGTAAGAGCATATGGACTATCAGACCAATTGTGTGATTGGATTGAGGAGTTCCTACATAACAAGACGCAGCATGTTATTCTCAATGGAGAGAAGTCTTCCGAAGTAAGAGTGATTTCAGGTGTGCCGCAGGGGAGTGTCATAGGACCGTTGCTATTCACAATATACATAAATGACCTGGTGGATGACATCGGAAGTTCACTGAGGCTTTTTGCAGATGATGCTGTGGTGTACCGAGAGGTTGTAACAATGGAAAATTGTATTGAAATGCAGGAGGATCTGCAGCGAATTGACGCATGGTGCAGGGAATGGCAATTGAATCTCAATGTAGACAAGTGTAATGTGCTGCGAATATACAGAAAGATAGATCCTTTATCATTTAGCTACAAAATAGCAGGTCAGCAACTGGAAGCAGTTAATACCATAAATTATCTGGGAGTACGCATTAGGAGTGATTTAAAATGGAATGATCATATAATGTTGATCGTCGGTAAAGCAGATGCCAGACTAAGATTCATTGGAAGAATCCTAAGGAAATGCAATCCGAAAACAAAGGAAGTAGGTTACAGTACGCTTGTTCGCCCACTGCTTGAATACTGTTCAGCAGTGTGGGATCCGTACCAGATAGGGTTGATAGAAGAGATAGAGAAGATCCAACGGAGAGCAGCGCGCTTCGTTACAGGATCATTTAGTAATCGCGAAAGCGTTACGGAGATGATAGATAAACTCCAGTGGAAGACTCTGCAGGAGAGACGCTCAGTAGCTCGGTACGGGCTTTTATTGAAGTTTCGAGAACATACCTTCACCGAAGAGTCAAGCAGTATATTGCTCCCTCCTACGTATATCTCGCGAAGAGACCATGAGGATAAAACCAGAGAGATTAGAGCCCACACAGAGGCATACCGACAGTCCTTCTTTCCACGAACAATACGAGACTGGAATAGAAGGGAGAACCGATAGAGGTACTGAAGGTACCCTCCGCCACACACCGTCAGGTGGCTTGCGGAGTATGGACGTAGATGTAGATGTAGAGGTGGAGGGAACTTAAAGGACTTGAGCCCAAGACCGCCAAGAAAAGATTTTGCCTGGGAGAAGTGCATGTACAAACCCCTTCTACATCTTGGGCCGGCAGTAAGAGAATAAGGGAAGTATATAAGTCTCCCACTTCTCAGGATAAGCGTATCCGGAAAAAGCTGAGTCAAGGAATAGGGAACCAGACCTATAGTACTGCAGTCTCGGTTTTTAGGATGGCGGTTGTCCAGCAAGGCTTTCCACTGGTCAAGATCATCTCACAGCAGGAGGAGCTAGTGTAGATGGCTCTCATTGAGAAGACTGGGATGGGGGGGGGGGGGGGGAGGGAGGACGAATGCTGGTTCAGGACCCAAATCCAGAAGGGTCTATCTGGATCACAGTGTTCTTATTTTACTGTAAGGAGCTGGGTACCGTGAATTGTCTTAAGGAAAATGTGCCCCTAAGATCAACATGGGAGGAAGTCAAGCGGCTGGTAAAGGTAGTGACTGAATCCTTCAAGACCTCGAAGATATTAATATGGGTCCCAAAACTCCTTAAGGATACGTCTCCAGAGACTGATTGAGGAAATAGGGTCTCAAAACCCGAAAGAATCAACAGAGGATTGGAAGCTAATCAACTGGAAGTTTGCAACAAACGGCCAAACCCTTGTCATGCAAGTAGGAGAGAAGTCACTGAAGGCAATGCGGGAGCAGGACCTGAGACTATTATTTGGGTTGTCACATGTTGCTGTAAGGGTAATCAAAGACTTCAGAAGCGATAATGGCAGCTAGATGTTGACTGAATATGATGCAGATGAATCTGTAACATAGTAAAGGGGCCACTGCTTCCCTAAATCATCTTCTGGGAAGACAAAAAGTGGACATGGCCCTGATTCAGGAACCCTCTTTATATAGAGGGGATGTATGAGGCGTCGGCAGCACTGGAGGTAAGCTAGTTTATGATAGAAATATAAGACAGTGCAGAATGTGCAATTATGTAAAAAAAAAAAAAATGGAATCCTCTTCATGCCGATGGCGGACTTTTGTTCTAGGAACTAAGTGGCCATCAGCATGCGGTAACATGAAGAAGGTATCACGAGGGAGTCTGTAATGGCCTGAGCATGCCTTCCTTATTAAGCAGGCAAAGCAGGCGTCCTGGAAGGTTTTCTGTGAGGAGGTAGAAGGTACAGCTGTTCAGGCCAGACTTCACTAAATCCTCACTAGGATACCAACTAATCCAGGAGGAACCTTAAGGAAAGAGGATGGGGAGTATTCCAGGACAGCACATGAAACGATGGAACTACTCATCAAGACTCATTATCCTCAATGTACTCTGTCAGACCACAAAGACCAGGACGAGAGCCCTGTGAGATACCGGTTTTCAGGTGTTAGAGAGGAGAACTGGGAATACGCCAGAGAACGTGTTGACCATAGTAAATCCAAAGGGCAGTGGGAACATTCCAACTGGGAATACGCCAGAGAACGTGTTGACCATAGTAAATCCAAAGGGCAGTAGGAACATTCCAACTGTTCAAGTCACCTGGCCCAGATGAAATTTTTCCATCTCTCCTGCAACAAGCAGAAGTGAACTTAATGAGATTCCTGTGCAGGTTATTTAGGGTTAGCTTAGCAGCAGGAATTATTCCTAACATCTGGAGGGCAGTGAACGTTGTCTTCATTACAAAGCCAAGGAGAATTGATCATACAAGGCCAAGGATATGAGACCAAACAGTCTGTCCTCCTCTCTTCTTACAACATTAGAAGAACTGGTCAACTTGCATCTATGGAAACCAGGTTAACTAGAGTCCTTCTACACATAAACCAACATGCATACCAACCAGGAAAATCGGGTCAAACTGCTCTCCACCAACTTGCTGGTAAGGTGCAGGAAGCAGTAGATTTTCAGGAAATAGCCCTCTACATCTTCTTGGACATTGAAGGGATTTTGAACGCGAAAGGCAAAGATCCCGAGTTCGAGTCTCGGTCCAGCTCACAGTTTTAATTTGCCAGGAAGTTTCAAACTGAGAAATGATAGTGACAACGAGTGTGGCTTATCAGCACCACCGTGTAATGAATTAACAGACATTCGACGCAGTAATTTGGTAATTGTACATAGGGAAATGGAGCGGGCGGCAAATAATTGTGTAGACAGTCAAACAGTTAGTGAACAGGGAAGCATGATCGATCGATCGGTCGGCAACAGCTCGCCTCAGGAATCCGAAGTAAAAGGACACAATCTTGCAAATATTGTAGATTCAGGTTTTGGGTCCTCACCGTTTTCTCAAATAAGTCAAGACACATTTTCTGCTTGTCAAAATGTCAATGTTGCCGGTGCAAATGCACTGCCGAAAAGCATAGAGGAACAGATTCCAGACACAAATACATTATTATCGCAATTAATGCAACAAATGAAACAAATCAGAGACAAACACACCAACAGTTAGATACAATGGAACAAAATCAGAGACAAACACAGCAACAGCTTTTAAAGTTAGACTCAATGGGACAAAGGCTTGAGCAAACAGGTGAAGACGTAACTGCAGAGTTACTTAATATCGAATATAAATGTCAAAAATTCTGTAATGACGTAAAACACAAATTTGTGAGCACTTTCACCCTTTTTTTCGAGTCATGAATATGCATTTCAGAATCACAAAGCAGCCATAAAAGAACTGCAAATTATTGTTCATGAAAACCACGACACCTTGCAAGCTAAAATTGACTCAGTTGCATCTACCGAGTCAGTTACGCAACTTGCAAAAGCTCAGGAAAACTGAAAGGACACAGTAGATACGATTTCAACACAAATGGACACTCTGAAATTTGGTTCAGAAAAACACACTGAGAAAATCAGTTCACAATTGGAGAAAGTAGCCGAACTTTCGGATCACTTCACTAACTTATCTACAAAGGTAGATGATGATCTGAATGACACAAGACCCATAGCCTTCACTGACACACAAGAGTATGAACAAATTAAGAAATTCAAACAAAATCAAAATGAAATTAATACGCAACACAAAAGAGATATCCCAGAAGTACAAGATCAGTTGGCACAAGTCATACGAGAATTACATATTTCAGAGGACACTAGCGCTCCAATACGGGAAGAGGGACATAGAAATACGAAAAATCCACAAAATAATAAAACTAGGCATTTCGGAAATTATGAAAGAAATTGGCAAGGTGCACCGAATTTTGAGATGGAACCGCCGACACGACGTAACAGTGACCGATATGCGACTTACCGACATGGTGATTTTGACTATAAGCTGTTCATTACTACACACAAATTCAAAACATTTAAGAATTCTAGCAACGACATTCATCAACAAGCGTGGGTTCATCAATTCTCTCATTGTGTTCCTCCCAACCGGTCATTAGAGCACTGATTAGAATTTATGTGTGGCTATTTAGAGAATGAACCACCCGTAAGAATGCGATCGGTCATTCACGTTTGTCACAGTGAAGGATAATTTTATCATGTCTTCCTCTCAGCATATTGGTCTCAAGCCACTCAAGACCGAGTAAAACATGGCATCATAATGATGAAACATTTCGAACAATCTGAATTTTCCAGTCATGTGAAATATTTTGAAGACATGTTGCATTAGAATCAGTATCTGTGAAACCCATACAGCCCCTCAGAACTCATCCGCATTTGCTTAATCATATTTCCTGAACCTTTACGACTTATTATTTTGGCAAAGACGACACTGAAGCTTTTAAGGGACTGTTATAAGAATTGGAAATTGACACTGACAATCGCGGGACGCGAAAACAGGAACACAACAATTACAGGTCACATCCGTCACAATTCTGCGATGACAGGAATAGTAACTGAACACTACAAGGCTATTCTTACAACGCATATCGTGACCAAAACAGACATCATCCGTATGACAACCGTTGGCAGAGTAGTAATAATTACAGGGAAAGATCACCTCTCTCCGGTAATGACTATGACAGAGACAATCAGAGAAACAGACAATATTGGAACCAAAACAATTATTATCAAGGGAGACAATAACTTCAGTTGCAACAGTTCAGCGCACAGTTACGATTCAGGGAGAAATTCTCCACCACCTGACTGACAAGAAAGAAACTATGGAATCTACCGACATGACGCCAGACGATATAATCGTAACGGCTGACCTGAATTTCTTCAGAACTGGCGGGATTCAAACAGGGCAGGGCCCTCTTGACAAGGTGAATTTGTAGAAGTTAGGTCCCCTAATCCTAATAACGACGCGCCGCAACAAAGAGACAGACAATGACTCACACCGCAGGCAGCCAAGTGCGCTGGCTGCCTCAGAGAAAAATAACGTAGATGCTAACCTTGAGAAAAATTTTATCATTCCTTTCCGACGTATACAACACGATAATTGCTTTGAAGCTGAAACTCTGTGTACTAGGCAGGATAAAGGATTGCACCACATTTCACAAGTAAAACCGTTTACTGAGAGATAATCTGCTTTTTAACTTAGTCTTTGATTATAAAATTTTTCACTTCACATTACTAGTACTCTTTGACACACTTAGAAACTGTTAACATGCAACAGTGTTTAAAGTTAACTATCCAGTCAAGAACCTAGGCAACTAATTTGACAGTAATTAAGAATGCATTTTTATAGTGAACAAACGACACAATGCTGTTTGGCGTACATTCTTCCTTGTTCGTTGCATGATTACGTAACGAGTATAAGGCTTACATACTTAGAACATATATTGCTAATGACATTATAATCCAACATTTTGGTTTACTTAAAAATACATTATGGATTTAAAGTTTTTTCTAAGAGATACCTGATGACACAGTGGTTAGTTTATTTGACTGCTACACGATTATATCACGACACTACTAATGAGTGACACAAGACACAATTTATATTATTACTCTTGCGCTGTATCTGTTTTATATCTGCACAGTTTTTCTTAATTCCTCTGCAAAGTAGAACATGTTTTAGTAGTAACTTTAGGGGTATCGCTACAATGAGACAGCCTTTTCCGTAGCAGAACAATACTTTACAGTATAGCACTTTCTTGATCACGGTAATGTACGTAATACCTCCGATATCTATACGCACAGCATTTCACTTTTGTTTATTATGAGGTAAGTACATTGACTTCTACAGAAATTTGCTTAGGGGACGACGATAATTACGACACCTGGCACATTTTTTTACCCTCACGTAATGACAGAGATTATTTTACAACAAGATACATAGTTTAGCGCTACAGTACACATATTTGAGTGACTGTTTTCTCTTAAAACATTTATATTTAAGTATTGTTGAATTACAAAGATACAAAGGTTTTCTATGATACATTTCGTTCCATTGCTGTAATCTGTAACACCTGAGGGTATAATTACATTAATCATCAGGGGTTACATGTCTACTTTGTGTACTAAGTTTGTAGCGAGCGCTAGGAGCCCTAGCTAATATGGTATTTGCTTATACAACTCTACACATCGGTACCGTATTTCTCTAATACAAAATTGCACAGCTATCTGATCATTTAACTGAGAGAGACAAACATTTCTTTTACTACGCCAGTGACACATGTTTACACAATTACACAGTTGGATAACTTCACACTTCTGAAATTCTATTTTCTTTGTACTTTTTGAACTGTTCATATGTTTTTGGAACCATTGTGATACAATGAAAACTTTGAATGATGTATTTGTTATGGGTTCATGATTTTTAAAGTATGTCTGTGGCAGATGACACTATTGAAATGAGCAGAGAATTTTTTTTTAGGTTTTGCAATTTTTGCAGAAAGCTACGACGTATTTGACATTTGACTGAGGTTTTATGATGTTATTATTGCGACAACAATGTGTATTATGCTGTTGAGGTATGTTTATGATCAATAAACTGATGCTATATGAGGCACTTAATTATGCTATGTATTTATTATGAAGAAATATTGAAGAAGTGTCGACGAATATGTATATGTGTAATAAGGTAAGGATTAATGAGTAGTGGTTAGGGACTCTGATTTGTGAAAAAGGATGTTGGAAACCAAGGATTGTACTTTAAGTGTTAAGAAATGTGTGTACATGTGTGAGTGTATCACAATGACAGCGAAAATTTTTTGGACGCTAATGTATTTATACGATTTTGTTTCTACACATTTGTAACGCAAATTCTCAACCTGTGAAGTTTTTTAAAATTAGACTGTCACTGAAGTGCAAACAGCTGTCATAAATATTTCGGTAAGAAAGCTAAGTGACCTTGACATAATGCGTTGTGGGCGCCCAGTTGCGCCAGTCACCTAGAGAAAAAGCTGTTAGGTGGAGAAAACAAGAGGCCATTAACCTCGCTATTGACATTCTGTTGTAGAAAGCATTGCAAATATGACACGCTCATTTCTTGGAAAGATATGATTACACTTTGGAGCTTGTACTTTGTGCTACTTACTGAAATGCTTATGAATTAATGGGAAATATTCTTACATCTGCACACCTGATTATGACTAGTATCTTTCTACAAGAGTTGAGAGAATTTCTAGTGACTTATGAAATGCCACATGGCTACTGAATGATGTTTTTTATGTTTTTCTTTGTACATAGTAACTTATTTCATTTGATATCTGGTTTCCAGCTGTGTTATAGCATTGGTTTTATAAAATAAAATTAAATGCCTTTGCTAATGTGAACACGTTCTGTCAACAGATCTGTTAAATAATAATTTTATGGTCCACATTCTTCAAAATACGAACACTTGGAAAGGAAAGAACAGTAAGAAGGGACTAATAACAGTAACTGCATACACAATATTCTTTCCAAGTTCTTGGTAATTTTTTTGTAGAATAAGTTGTTGTGGTGCATCACTTTAATGACATAGACATTAAGATGTGAATAGACATTTCCCTTATCTGCATAGTCTTTAGTGTACTATTTTTCTGCTTGTGGGTGTGTCACATTTAGGTATACGTTTTGCATTTGCTGCTGCTGTTGGACATGCATTGAGCTACTGAATTTCATTTGGTATTATTCTGTTAAGCCAGTTTTACTACTGATTTATTTTTCTTGTTGCTGCGCATTGGCTCATATAAGTTGTAATGTCGCATTTGCTCTGCTAATTTACATTTACTGGTGCTTGCTTTGCCAATTTTCATTTCTTTGTCATTGCTGTTTGTGTTAATTGTTTTGCGCTGCTGCATTGCCTCGCCCCTTAATTTACGCATCTGAGCTCAGTAGATTTAAGTTAGCTTAAGAGAGAGTAGACTATACAAGAGATTGAGTTGTGATGAATTGGAAGAAATGCGTTGAGAAGCTATAAGAAAAGGGTTTGGCCATAAAAAAAACAGTGCACAATCAAGATTAATTATTTTGAAAGTGGATATGAACCGAACAGTAGGGTTTAGGGACAACAGGTGTCGATAAGACTTTTTGGGGATAATGATGAACGAAGGGAGATCTCCAAGAAATAAAGAAAGTTTTGTTTGTAAATAAAACACTATACATACTGCTGTAAAACAAACCCTGTCCTTTCGTTTTGTGTTATTCCACTTTTCGCTGTGCGTAGGAACTCTTTTCTATTATTTGCTTTATTATTGTGATTATTATTTGCGTAATAACGCATATACGAAAAGAGCCGCGAAATACCTTTTAATAATGCTGTGCCTTGAATTTCTTTATAATCATTAATTTTCAACAAAACTGAATATATTGGGTTCTTATTGTTCTGTATCTGGCTTTCTATTAAAGGAACATTTTTCGTTACTGTAACTCACTATAAATGTCAACATATCTTCCCTACTTTATAGCTATTGAAAATGAAAATTACTTTTTTATGAATACTGATGTTACAGTTCACAAAGATTGTTCACATCAAAATTTTGCAGTGGGTTTTTGTTAAGAGCAAAACACCAATAATTACCACGACTAGCACAAGAACATGAGACTATTGTCGGAGAAAAATACGTTTTCAATATAAGGTTTGCCAGACAAGAACTAAGAAGTTATGAAGGTAAATTATCTCTTTTGTGCTGTTAGCAATATATTATCAGCAGCCCGCGTCAACCTGCAAAACACATCATAAAATCTGCTGCTCTGCTCTGCAAGTCCGGAAGCTGAAAGAGATGATTTTAATCCACTATTACCTTCCCGCTTCTTTGCGGTATAATCGATTTCTTTGAATGCGGTTTGAATGCGCCGCGACAGCGGCTCGCTCGTTCGTAGCGCAGCTCTGCACCACGGATATTATTTAAATAACTGAAAATGTCTTAAAAGGATGGGATAATATTCCAAGCAAGCTACTACAAATAATAATGCAAGGCTTCATTAAATAACTCTATTCAAAACATTCAAATATGTTAACTAATACACACCTTTTACAATGAGTACGCAATGGCGTACATCTATCGACCTTGACAAAAGAAGACTATGTTAGCATATACTACAGCGTCACAGGCTATCTTACTCGTACAACTCCAAGAAGAAGACAGAGAAATTAATGTTCATCCTGTATTATTAATACTAGTGGTATATTCTTATCTTTGTATGATATTTATCGTCTGTGCGGTTTCAGTACTCGCCGACACAGATATTATCTAAAATAAATAATAAAAAAAATACATAATTCCATACAATAACAGAATATGATACGCAATATTTTCTCTTTACTACACAATATGTCTTTTGTAAATAGACGTTACACACTATGTGTTTGTGTACCCTTGTGTATTTGTGTTCTTCCTGTCTTTATGTGTGTATCTGATAAGAGTTATGTTGTAGAATTTTTCTAATAATATGTTATTTACTTTGTAAAGGTGTATAGACATTATTTATTCTGTTTTGTTTTAATGCTTATGTGTGAAGTTGAGGTTTCAAAAGATATTCTGATCTTTTATGTATTTACTTGTGTCATAATTCCTGACGTATATGTTATTTCGATTCTTTTGTAAAGCCGGTATTACTACAAATGTTATCTGTATTGCTCTGTTCTTTAATGATGTATTTTGTACCTTTGTAATTGTATTCTCATGTCGTAAATTTATAATTGTATAGACACCAGTTCTTCAACTTAAATTGCATTTCACTGCATACATTTTTGTGGGTCAGAGTTTATGCACAATATGTAAAAAAAAAAAGAAAAGGGACTGTTAGTGTTGATAATTCAGGAAGGGACTGGTTAACAGCATTGCTGGTTCTAAGGACATTTAAATTTTTTTTTTGTGGGTGCACAAGTGTTGGTTCATGGACTTGCTACATTATCCACAATACTCTTAGATGGTGATTGTGCACTGACACAGTCGCAACAGAAGGCTGCTAGCAATCTCTACAAGCACTACAGTGGGTCTGCACCTTTGATGGCCCACCTGTACCATTATCTCTACAAGCTCTACAGTGGGTCTCACCTTTGATGGCCCACCAATACCATAATCTCTAAAATGACTACAGAGGGTCTGCACCTTTCATGGCCCACCAGTACCATACTCTCTACTAGGACTACAGTGGGCCTTCTCTTTGATGACCTACCTACCAATATTCTTCAAACCTTCGACTGTCGCTGCTGTGGGTTTGCTCTGTTGTGGCGCATTACTTGTCTGCATGTCAAGAGACAGCACTGTCTTTCCGTTGGAAGGACAACACTACTTCCTCAAGACTGCTTGGAAATCCACTACTTGCGTGTGCATCTTCTTTTACTGCTCAGACTTTGAGAAAAGAAAAAAAGAGAACTGTAATTACTATTGTGAATAATGATCAGGACTGTAATTATGAGAACAATTTTTGCTTACGACCAACAATGCATCAATAAGAACGTCCATTTCAAATCTTTGTTATTGTAATTATGAAAAATTTTCTCAAATCATTAGTCTCCATTGCCCAAAACAATTTGTAAAATTTTTGTGGGGAACATGGGGGCTATGTAAGTAGGCTGTTTAGGTTTTTGTGTTGATAACGCCACGTAGCTCTCAATATGAAAATCACTGACTGTGCTGAGTAAAGACTGTGGCAGGTTTGCATTGTTGGAATATTTGCTATTGTAGTGTTGGAAAGTTGGATGTGAACAGCGCATACCATTGTGCAGTTGGAGGTGAGCCACCAGCAGTGGTGGATGTGGGAAGAGAGATAGCAGAATTTTGAGAGCGGACGATCAGGACGTGTGTTCATCAGAAAGAGTAAATTTGTAATATTGGATACCATGAACACTGATATATATATATATATATATATATATATATATATATATATATATATATATATATATAATGACTTTTGAACATTATTAAGGTAAATACATTGTTTGTTATCTATCAAAATCTTTCATCTGCTAACTATCCCTATCAGTAGTTTGTACCTTGGGTAGTTAGAATCTTTTATTCAGCTGGCAGTATTGGCATACGCTGTATTGCAGTAGTATGAGTAACGAAGATTTTTGTGAGGTAAGATTCATGCAAGGTATAGTATGTTATTGTTAGTCAGGCCATTCGTTTGTAGGGATTATTTAAAGTCAGATTGCGTTGCGCAAAAAAAAAAAAAAAAAAAAAAAAATGTGGCAGTTTAGAGATGATCAGAATAAGTAAAGAGAGAAATGTCTGAGAACGTTCAGTTTTGCTCAGCTGTTTGAAAATCAAATAACGTAATAGGTTTATTAGCACCGTAATTCATAAATTTTTCAAAGGGGATGTTTCGACAGGTGAGATGCCCCTCGCCTGGAGTTCTTCTACAATCCGCAGTACAGCGCTGCCCATCAATTGGTAGTTAGCAACGTGAGTGATTGTTGCTGTTCCGAATGACTATTTATTTCAACTAATAGTAAGTATTTTAATGAGTTTAGTTTTCAGCATACAAAGAAATTATGTAGTATATCAAAACCATTCAATTTCCACATAACTTATCCTGTGACTGGCAACAGAAACTTAAGTTGCAGAGTTGTTTCGGTCTAACTGCATACCGATGTATAGATTTTTTTTGAGTTTGCATCCACAATGTTTGATGACGCGCCATTGCCTTTTCTCCTGGTTGATAGAGAGAGACAACTATACCATCATCAGAATGCAATTCCGGATTACGTTTTTAGAAGTGATCCAGATAGATTTAAAGGAAATAAAAACATCTGCGTATCTGGTGAACACTCCACGAAAGAACCGCGTCACCCCTGCCATGTTACCCTACTATAGCAGATATCATCCAGTCATCTAGCACAAAATTCACTGAGAGAGCTCTGTTACCAGCGTCACAGTCCACTATTAGAGCCACTGACTCTACTTCAGCAGCCAAATGTGGTCAAAAATTCCTTGAAACAAGAGCAACTTCCCCTCTACCAGTGCCTTATACAAGACCAGAAGATAGGGCTATTTGGCCAGTGATTTCAAGTGAAACGAACCAAGTCACCCCCAAAGAAATTCTGAACAATATCTCACTTTTTCCAGCTGAACCTGAGCCGCAAACAAACACATGTAGGGCCAGGAAAATTAAAGCTAAAAACCTGCCGTCAAAAGAAAATATTAAAAAGTTAAAACTGAAACGTGAGGCAAGAGAAAAAAAACTAGACCTTTTCGAAAAAAAAGTTATGAAAAATGTTCGAATCAAGAAGGGTTAAAGGTATTTCAGCCAGTTACACTCCTCAGACGACGTTCACTACAAAGAAGAGTCAAGGGACGAACCTCATGAAGAGGAGGACGAGAGAGCTAGATGAAGGAAGACTGCTCAGAAACAAATAAAACCTGTGACTGGATGCAAAGTGTCAGGTCTAAGTTATGGCTACATGAATCCTGCACGTCGTATGTTGATGTGTGCCATGGATGTGGTAACGCAAGTTTTAAAAAATAACCTATAAACTAATCCTCCCTTATTCGTAAATTAGGCTTAGATCTAGATTCATCTAACTGCATAACTGCGACGATTTCTAATTATTTTCCATATAAAACTGTTATGTTCTAACGGATTAATAAAAACGTTAAAAAATTCAAGAACTGGAAAATGCTGTTTACAAATGAGGTTCTGTTTAACTTATAATTCACCTACTATCAATATCTTTACAATTTTTTTATATTAAGAGATACAATATAACATTTACAAAGTGCTGAAAGCTTTTTTTAATAATTTTCTCATTGATTTTATAGTTTTCTGTCCGATGGCCATCTATACCTTACATGTCTGGGCATTTAACTCTGATAATTGGGTAACATGGTCAAGTGTTACATACTAAATAAAGATAAACATGTTCCGTAGTAGGCTGTATGAGATGTTTATTTAATCGTGCGATTATCTAATTTCGACTAAGGGTGATTGTCAAGAACATTTGCAACATCTGTATTTCACGTCATTTTCAATTCACTCTTAATGGTAAGGTAACCATTTTACGAAAGAATCCACACTACAGCGACACCTTTTAGGGTCGTATTCTAAACTTTGCTCTATGTACAACAAGATGGATGACGCTCAGTTCGTTGAGCGTGCAGCGAATGATCCACAGTCTCTGCAGGTCACTGGAATAGCCTGAACGTTCTTTCAAATTGATTGGCGCGTTTTGGATGTCGTTCGGCATACAGTAAACGAGCGCGGCTATTACTGCCGTAACAGAATATTGTATCTGCCAATACCCTCTGTGATAATACGAGTCCACTGAGGTGTTTACAATTCAGTTTGTCCTCAATGCACAGAATCACTGACCTGCTAACGTAATGCACGGACATCACAGCCACAGGTAAGCTCTGTAGCAGATCGTTGCACTGCAACTACCGTGGGACGGGATTCGGTTTTCTTCGTATTGTTATCACTTTCATACAGTTCAATCCACCTACCTCGATAGGATTCTTGTCTGCTTGTTCTTCCTTCGCTCTGTCGTAGCAGTTACTGTATAAATGTTGCAAATTAGCGTTAAAGAATTCAGTACCTAATATCTACCAGATAGATGCCGCAAAACTCTAGGTAAACAACTGTTTCTGATGGTTTATGATAAATTTTGGGGGTTCAGATTCTGTCTTCTTGTAGCAAAGTGTGTATGTGCTGCACATCGTCACATGAAAGCAGCCACAAATTTGCAAGTTCGACCCGAATATTATTCACGATCGATATAGTCACTGACCCACAACCTCAAGCGAGTAGAACATTCAGTCGATTCAGTAGTCTCCCTTTTGTCAGAAGTGCTCGCCATGCTATTCCGTAAGGAATGCGAAACAAGCCACGCGGATTTTATAAATTCGACGAGAATATTTCAAACGTAATCCTTCACACGGAAGCACTTAAAATTACCAAATGTTCACTAAAATGCTTACCACTCAAGTCGCTTCCTTGTAGCGATAATCGAACCGAATTTACGTCTCTAATTCTTCATTTTAGATATTTTTTGAGAAGAGCGATCTACCGTGGTGTGTTTGGTACAACGGTTGGTAAGCGACCTCCTTAGCATCTGTCCTCTTACAGACAGCACCCCTGTCTCTGCGCGGGAAGCTCTCAATTCGGATTGGCTGTTGCTCCTCAAGACCAGTCTGAATATTCTTTCTAGAAGATTCTCGCGGCAAAATCCTCTCTGATTCAGTCAAAATTTAGAAAGTATTGTACGTAACGAAAACTTAAATTCCTTACATTAAGTTTAATCATAAACCAAATAAAGTTTCGATAATTCTAAAAATAAATGACAGACTTATTCCGTTCCTAACTTCTTTTCTGACTTCCCTTTACAAAATCATTCTCCCTCGGGTATATGTCACATGCCTCGAGGTTCTTCCCAGGGATTTTTCCATTGGTTTAGATTTAACATGGTTATTCAAAATACACTCCTGGAAATGGAAAAAAGAACACATTGACACCGGTGTGTCAGACCCACCATACTTGCTCCGGACACTGCGAGAGGGCTGTACAAGCAATGATCAGACGCACGGCACAGCGGACACACCAGGAACCGCGGTGTTGGCCGTCGAATGGCGCTAGCTGCGCAGCATTTGTGCACCGCCGCCGTCAGTGTCAGCCAGTTTGCCGTGGCATACGGAGCTCCATCGCAGTCTTTAACACTGGTAGCATGCCGCGACAGCGTGGACGTGAACCGTATGTGCAGTTGACGGACTTTGAGCGAGGGCGTATAGTGGGCATGCGGGAGGCCGGGTGGACGTACCGCCGAATTGCTCAACACGTGGGGCGTGAGGTCTCCACAGTACGTCGATGTTGTCGCCAGTGGTCGGCGGAAGGTGCACGTGCCCGTCGACCTGGGACCGGACCGCAGCGACGCACGGATGCACGCCAAGACCGTAGGATCCTACGCAGTGCCGTAGGGGACCGCACCGCCACTTCTCAGCAAATTAGGGACACTGTTGCTCCTGGGGTATCGGCGAGGACCATTCGCAACCGTCTCCATGAAGCTGGGCTACGGTCCCGCACACCGTTAGGCCGTCTTCCGCTCACGCCCCAACATCGTGCAGCCCGCCTCCAGTGGTGTCGCGACAGGCGTGAATGGAGGGACGAATGGAGACGTGTCGTCTTCAGCGATGAGAGTCGCTTCTGCCTTGGTGCCAATGATGGTCGTATGCGTGTTTGGCGCCGTGCAGATGAGCGCCACAATCAGGACTGCATACGACCGAGGCACACAGGGCCAACACCCGGCATCATGGTGTGGGGAGCGATCTCCTACACCGGCCGTACACCACTGGTGATCGTCGAGGGGACACTGAATAGTGCACGGTACATCCAAACCGTCATCGAACCCATCGTTCTACCATTCCTAGACCGGCAAGGGAACTTGCTGTTCCAACAGGACAATGCACGTCCGCATGTATCCCATGCCACCCAACGTGCTCTAGAAGGTGTAAGTCAACTTCCCTGGCCAGCAAGATCTCCGGATCTGTCCCCCATTGAGCATGTTTGGGACTGGATGAAGCGTTGTCTCACACGGTCTGCACGTCCAGCACGAACGCTGGTCCAACTGAGGCGCCAGGTGGAAATGGCATGGCAAGCCGTTCCACAGGACTACATCCAGCATCTCTACGATCGTCTCCATGGGAGAATAGCAGCCTGCATTGCTGCGAAAGGTGGATATACACTGTACTAGTGCCGACATTGTGCATGCTCTGTTGCCTGTGTCTATGTGCCTGTGGTTCTGTCAGTGTGATCATGTGATGTATCTGACCCCAGGAATGTGTCAATAAAGTTTCCCCTTCCTGGGACAATGAATTCACGGTGTTCTTATTTCAATTTCCAGGAGTGTATAAAACATTTCAACTTTTTGTATTTCCCTCATTGACTCTCTCAAGCACTACCGCGCATTCACATAACAATATACAGCTGAATGTTAAAATTAACGCAGAATAACTTGGTACTTTACTTTCCACCCGTGAATCTAAAATTATTTTTAATGCATTTCAGGATTATACAACGGCAAGATTATTAAGAAAGGCTGCCTGAAACTGAATTAACAACAATTGAAGTATGTACTTTTCTTAACAAAACTTTTCCTACCTATAAATTTTCAGAAGAACCAAATATGGTAGACACTCGACATTCGTTACGATTACACATTAAATTAGTAATGCTTGTACTTGATAACAGTACTTCGAAATTAATTTACAAATGTCTTTTAACTAGGAAATTTTTTTTATAAAGTTTCGGACTTTATCTGTGTTCTGTAAACAATATTTTAACAAACAGACTACTTCTCAGAATTTTAAACCTTTCCCGAATCATTTTTCCTTTAAAATAGTACATTCGAATTTTCCACCTTTTTATTAGATAGAACACCTCTCTTAATGATTACAAAAATCGCTATGCACGGTGTCGTTGGAAACCTATCACATTACAACACAAAACGTCGTATTAGTTAGCGTCTTTTAAGAAAAATTTTCTACAACGATAAAACTGAGGTAGCAAATATTTTCTATCTTTCGCAACAGTGAGACTACCTTCACTTATTATTCACAACACTTTTTCCAACAAAATAACACTTACTTTGGCAGCGTCACTGCGGAGGATACGCTTCTATCTTAAACGTACACGTCTTATGCACTAAGGGCGTTCCACGCAGATCCAGCTCCTCAATCAGGTTTCTATAATGGTTCCACAAGTGCGTAATACAGTAAATCTTAGCCAACTGTTCACTATTTCTTCACCCTAAATTTACATATGTATTCACTTGTCACAATCGGTATGCTCAATCTTTATGGGTGACTCCGTTACTGTAAACGAGTTCCAGAAAATATTCACTTTATGTTTCAGGTAAAATCCGTTATTTATCACAACTGTATTTAGAGTAATGACTTTTTGCAACACAGATCTCATTCTGCACCACTACTTTTTGTGAAAAGTCTCATTCACTATTAATATTTTTCCAATAAGATGTAAACTAATCATCATTCAAAATATGAAAAACAGTACCTAAGATGGCACGACCAACTTTACATTTTTATCAAAAAATCATATAATTCATTTAAGTTGAGACAAATTACTAAAGCAAGAAGTGCTTACAACTGCGTAATCTATTTGCCTTTTATTTACTTTCTTTTTGTTTATTTATTTCAAAAAATTTAAATGGTCTGTTACCTTACTCTCTTATCAGAAAGATTACTTATCTTTACAATTACTCTTAAATTAGCTGAAACACACAGAAAATACAAAAACATTGGAAATACTAACAATATGAAAAATGTATACAATACTGCATTAGCTTTTCTTTCATCGTCTAGAAATTTCCTTATATAGATAAATCAATCGCTCCATATTCATTCATGTTAATCTTTAGTAATTGTTTACCCTCGAGATAATGTGGTTCATCTCTGCCACCCTATTTAAATTTGCTCTCCGTTTCAAATTTTACAGAGACTATTTTACATTAGATAGAGAAGAACGAAAGACGAAATCTGAATGAAGAAGAAGCAGGTTGACGGTATAAAACGAAGAAAGGAAGCCCTATTGCCAACACGGGAGGCTCGATGTTCGCCCCCTGAGGACGATGATTTACTACTGTCCCCACTACCTTTTCTGTATGTATCACTTCGCATCAAAGATATTGCGCAATCCCAAAGGTTTGTGGCACTTGTCATGCTCCAAACTATAGGCATTTGCATGAGGCTTGTCCACTATTCTAGAGGATCCCACACAATCAATCGTAAGCTCCTTGTTCTTAGTTTTCATAAGCACAAAATTGTCTATCAGAAAACTTGGTGAGGCGCTCTGGCATCATGTTGTCTTTTCCTTTCTGAGACCTTTTTTCTAATACACTCATGTTCAGAAAAAACAGCTCACCTCCCACGACTAGATATGAGACGTTCATGTTCACAGAACATGTACATTAATACAGTCAGCAGAAATAATTAGCATCCAGTCGCCTCAGTTCAGCATGTGTCCTGTTGCCTCATACGCATGCACCCTGATAACATGTTCCATGGGTGATGGTATCGACGCGTAAAAGACGCGAATGGTGTCCTCTGGTATAGCCATCCATACTGCATTCACCTGCTTCCAAAGTTCATATGTGGTGACTGTCATTGGATCAGAGCACTGCAACCGTCATTTCACCATATACCACACATTTTCGATCCGCGACAAGTGTGGTGATCTGGGGGCAAGGGTAAAAGTTTGACATTCAGTGACATAAAGAACGCAGATGTTCGTGCAGAAACATGTAGTCGTGCACTGCGGTTTGATCAATTATAAATCGTTCTGAAAGCCTCCGACTGTGAAAACAGTAGGTCTGTTTATAAATAATTCTTCTGCTACGAGTCACGATTTTTTCTACCTTCTGTTTTCATGCAATGCGTTAAGGGAAATGATTCCCATTTTCAAGGGCGTTTTTTTTTCTTTTTTTTTTGTTATGTCATCTCCATGTGATGTTGTCGATGTGTGATAGTCTGCTTCATTTCGTTGACCTTACTATAATATGTAAGAAACATTCGATTTTTTAGTTGATTATCTTTTTGTGAAGTTAGTGGCGAAATTTAGAAGAATTACAATTTCCAATGTAATCAGTGTGTTGAAGCTCTTCCTGTCTGCGGCGAACTAAAATGGGGCGATCATTTTCAAAAAAAGAGAACCTGGGTTCGGCCGAAAACACTATGTAATGCCATTCCTGTCCCCAGTGGCGATCCATACACCATTTTCTTGCGGCAGTTTTAATTAGTCTGTCCACTGCTGACAAGTTAAACCATTTATCTAAACACTCTCTCTCTTTAATATAATCAGAATCTGCAACCGTTTCTACAGCGGTGTCAGGATTCTCAGTAACACCCCTGCTTCCTCCTCTTCTGTTTCTTCATCACTATTAAACATTAGTCGTTATAATCTACGCAACCCCTCTTCTGTCAGTATGTATTCTTCTTCCAGCACTTCTGACAGTCTTTCCCCTGTTACAGCCCTTATCCAACAGGTTTGTACAGAATCCTCATTTGATTCACAGTGCATATCTACACCAATAACCTATTCTGAAACCTCATTATCCCAATGCTGTTTCTCGTCACCATGGCTCCTAGAATCGCTCTACGATCTTTGCTTCCGCAAAGGTATCATGGGTTTCGTTGAAAAAGAAGTGTGTTGACAGTATGCCGTTCCTCTTCTGCAATACCTATTTCTACGGTACCGGTATTATGAGATTCACTGGTGGTTGCCTTACTAAAAGTTTTTCTAGTTGCCACACCCTGTAAACGCTTGCACAACTAATCTCTCTCATACATCTTTCCCTTCATTAATTTGATTTTTAAAAATATTATGATTATCACTTATTGTTTACCTGTATTATTTACCTTCTCCTGTACTTTGCTTGACTTTACATTTACATGTTGCCCTAATTGTTTGCTACCTTCAGTAACTGGCTTAATCTGGTCAGTTCTCTCACTTTTTTTACTGTTGCAACGGCACTGTTACAGTCTTGTTTGACTTTACTAATATCGTTCATTATGCCATCATTAAAAAGAGACATGTCATTTTTCTACGATTACCATAATTTAGAAATTTTCTGACCCCTTCCAACTTCAGATGCTGTTGACATGTCACTAAATCCATGACAAACATAAGAAACTAACCCATCCACAATACACGGAGTTATTTGTCTCAATACACATTTCATTTATTTCGGAATTCGTGTCAGAGATTAATGAATTTTTTAGGTTACAACCCATTTCGTTCATTTTAGCATTAATCTCGGAACAAATTTCCCCATTTTGTTTCATTATACTAGCCAACACTGCTTCGATACTACACAGAAGAGCCAAAGAAACTGGTGCACCTGAGTAATATGGTGTAGTGCCACCGCGAGCACGCGGAAGTGCCTCAACACAAAGTGGCATGCACTCGGACGATGTCTGAAACACTGCTGGATGGAATTGTCACCATGACTCTTTCTGCGCTGTCCATAAATCCTTAAGAGTACGAGGGGGTGTAGAGCTAATCCGAGCACACATTGCAAGGCAACCCAGATATGCCCAAAAATGTTCATGTCTGAGGAGTCTGGCGGCCAGCGGAAGTGTTTAAACTCGGAAGTGTGTTCCTAGGGCCACTCTGTAGCATTTCTGGACGTGTGGGGTTCCGCATTGTCCTGATGGAATTGCCCAAGTCCATTGGAATGTACAATGAACATGAATGGATACAAGTAATCACATAGGATGCTTTCGTACGTGTCACCTGTCAAAGTCGTATGTAGACGTATTAAGGGTCCCATATCACTCGTACTGCACTCACCACACACTATTACAGAGCCTCAACCATCTTCAACACTCCCCTGCTGACATGCAGGATCCATGGTTTCATGAGGTTGTCTCCATAAAAATCAACGTCCATCCGCTCGATACAATTCGAAACGAGATTAGTCCGACCAGACAACATGTTTTCGGTCATCGACAGTCCAAAATCGGTGCTGACAGGCCCAGGCGAGGCGTAAGGTTTTGTGTCCTGCAATCATCAAGGATACACGAGTGGGCCTTCGGCGCTGAAAGCCCATATAGATGAGGTTTCATTCAATGGTTCGCACGCTCATATTTGTTAATGACCCAGCATTGAAATATTCAGCAATTTGCGGAAGGTTTGCACTTCTGTCAAGTTGACGATTCTCTTCAGTCGTCGTTGGTCCCGTTTTTGCTGGATCTTTTTCCAGCCGCATCTGTGTCGGGCATTTGATGTGTTACTGGATATCTGATGTTCACGGTAGACTCGTGAAATGTTCTTATGAGAAAAACCCCACTTTATCACTACCTTGGAGATTCTGCGTCGCATCGCTCGCGCGCCGACTACAATACCACGCTCAGACACTCTTAAATCTTGATAACCTGCCATTGTAGCAACACAATCTAACAGCTGCACCAGAAACTTGTTATCTTATATAAGCGTTTCCAACCGCAGCGCTGTATTCTGCCTGTTTACATATTTCTGTATTTGAATAGGCATGCCAGCACCAGTTTCTTTGACGCTTCAGCGTACTTTTCTGTTCACAAGCCACTATACCGACTCACTTTCGGTTTTTTGAAATAGCAGCAGGTGTAATTTTACCATCAACCACAATTTCTGATTCCAGTTTTACCTCACAAACAGCAATGGTTGTTGAGTTTTCAACCACGTATGTCCCCTTTTTATCCTCTGAGCACGAAATGGTATACATTTGACATCAGTTTACACCAGATCCTGCTCATTATCTGCCAAATCGTTAGAAATTGTAGAATCAGGTAAGCCACTATCATTTGCTCCTGACATACCAAAACAAAAATTCCCTGTCCTTGCATCATATGCAAGTTTTGACTCTTCTAACGCAACCCCAATCTTAACTTTATTTGTCGCTGGGTTATTACTTTTTGCCATGTTCATAAATTTATTTACACACATGCACACTAAACGAAACAAAACAGTACTTAGTTTTTCTCTATCGTCGCTTGAACGACGAGGTGTTTTACGGGTCCGTTCTCCAGGCTCTGCGCCGCCAGTCAGGATTATGGGTCCCCGCTACGTCCGCTGGTGCCAGTTACACTGCTTCCCGGCTGCGGTTGCTTTCCACCACTCAGCGATAAGCTGTTGACGACGACGTTATCTGCCGGATCCTCTAATTGCTCAGGAAAGCTAAATCTTGATATATCGCTGAGATTCCAAATAAATTGTCTTTGCCTCGAAAACACAGTTCCTCTTTCTACTTACAAGTCCAAAAGCTTATTTTCACACGTGTGGGCCTTTCTTTCTCGGGATTTTTTCACTGCTGATTTAAAGTTCTCATCCCCGTGAAATTTTTTCTTCCCGGACTCTCAATGCACCAATTGCGGCGGGACGAGTTTCGGTTCTCTACGTGTTGTTATCATATCCACATTGTTCAGTTCGCTCAACCCTATAACCTTCGTGTCAGCTCTTTGTTCCTTCGCTCTGTCGCAACAGGTACTGTCTAGGTGGTTCAAGGCATCACCCCCGAATACTTACTTCATAGAGGTTGCAAAACTATAATTAAAGGTCTGTTTCTGGTAGTTCGTGCTACCTATCGGGCGTTCAGGTTTTACCTTCATCTAGTAAGATGTTTAAAGTTGTTTTGAAGATTTATTGCCACTAAGAGTCGTGAAACGACTATAAAGTCCGTAGTTACGTCTGCACTAACATTGTCTCTGCAAGCTTACAGTCATAAAGATGTGCTGCACATAGTCACACAAAGGCAGCCAGAAGTCTTCCTAGCTCCACTCGACTTTGATTCATTATCTAAACAGTCGGCCGTGCGGTTCTAGGCGCTACAGTCTGGAACCGAGCGACCGCTGCGGTCGCAGGTTCGAATCCTGCCTCGGGCGTGGATGTGTGTGATATCCTTAGGTTAGTTAGGTTTAATTAGTTCTAAGTTCTAGGCAACTGATGTCCTCAGAAGTTAAGTCGCATAGTGCTCAGAGCCATTTGAACCTAAACAATCCTTACCCCAAACTTTACGCGTTTTTAATATTCGGTTGATTCAATGGCCTGCCTTTACAGAAGTGTTCCCCATACTATTTCGTCGTGAATGCGAAACGTACCACGCGGATTTTCTAAGTTCGACCACCTGTCTATGTTCGGTCATCTTTCACACGGAAGCACATAAAGATACCAAACGTTCACGAAAACGCTTCCTACTCAAGTCACTTTCTGACAGCAGTAACCGAACCGGTCTGTCATTCTTCATTTTACGTACTATTCGTGAAGAGCGTCTAACACGTAGTCTTCGGTACAATCGTTCTGAAGCGAAAAACCACGACCCCGCCCCAACCACCAGGCAATGACCTCGTATAGACTGTACCCCCTCTCCCCGCGAGTGAAGCTGTCAGTTCTGATTGCCCGTTGATGTGACTGACCAATCAGGACATTATTTCTAGATGATTCATACGGTAAAATCGTATCTTATCCAGTCACAATTTAGAAAATAATTTTACATAATGAAAATTTCAATTTATTCTTAAGATTTAATTATAATTCAAATAAAGCATGAAATAATTCCAAAATTAAATGAAAATCTTAGTTCGTTCCTATCATCTTTTCTCGCTGTCTCTTAAAGAAGTATGCTCACTCAGACATGCCACATGACTCGTGGTTCTTCCCAGAAATTTTTCCAGTGGTTTTCATTTCACATAGATCTTCACAAAATGAAACATTTGGACTACTCATATGTCCCACATTTAATCTTCGTCACTCCCAAGCACTCATATTAGAAAATATAACTGAATAATAATATTAAACTATTCCAACTTTTCGTCAAATAAAACTTACAAATGTTGGAAATTAAAGGAGTCTAGTCAATTGATTTTTAGGAACTGAACTTTTCATAATAGCTCCATATGACGTTGAAAGTTGGTTTATTGCCGTTACTACATCAGTTCTGAAATACCAGAATGGTTTTGTTTGTGATTTTTTAGATAAAATTTTCTAGTTTAGAAATCATGATCAGTATCGAAATGAAATTAGGAGAGTATCATTTTAGAAATGAGAAAATGAATTTTCAAAGTTTTAAGAAAATCCGATAGTACCTAATGTAGTTTATTTAGATTCATAGGGAGTTTGAGATTTTGACTCTGCAGCGGAGTGTGCGCTGATATGAATCTTCCTGGCACATTAAAACTGTAAGCCGGACCGAGACTCGAACTCGGTACCTTTGCCTTTCGCGGGCAAATGCTCTACCGTCTGAGCTACCCAACAAGTACGCCTCATGAGCCGTCCTCACAGCTACAATTCTAGCAGTACCTTGTCTGCTACTTTAATAACTTCACAGAAGCTCTTCCGCGAAGGTTCGCTGACAAGCTGAGTCACTACCACAGGCAGCATCTGTCACAGGTGCGTCAGCTGCCTTCTGACTAGAGAGAGAAAAAAAAAAAAGATAGAATCTCTGCAGCTACTGGACCGGAGACGCACACGACTACATACTTTGCTGTACCTATGATAACACGGAATAACTTGCTGCGTTACACAACTTGCGGTATGAGCGCCAGCATCAGTATCCTGCAGAGTACAACCACTCAGATGTGCGCAATGAAGTGACATAGTAAGACTGTCTACACTACTGAATACTACATATTGATCAGTGCAAGTAAAACAGCCCAAATCGAAACAGGTGTTGATTTACGGCCATACAATTACAGGAGCTATTCTTCTAATTTTGACCAATACTACGCCCTGGAGATGTGTGTGTCACTTTTTTTTAAACAGTTTCTTGCTAGTATACTTAATCAACGATTTTAATCTCTCAGTCTCCCGGATATTGAACTGTATCTACTGAAGCTGGTCGAAGCAGCTACATGCATCAAACCGCTCAACTGAAAACAATATTCCGGAGAGCTGGGCATGTAGCCAACTGAAAGTATGACAATTGGATCAATGAAGTTCTTGCTAGGTTGCAGCAGAGGGTAAAGGCCGAGACGCCAACCCAATGGAAGCGTGCCACACGACACTAAATACACGCACAAAAAACTTGTATCTGTACATCTGAAGATTAGAAACATCTCGAGGTGGATTATGATGACGATGATATTGTTGGTACAGGTTGGGAAGACCAATCCAGGCCCAGAAAATTTGTATTTCGTGCACCTTAAAGTAGTGAATACAGCTTGCATCATCTACGATCGGTGCAGATGATTTCAAATGATTTGCCTACCATAATGAGCATTAAATACTGTTAAAGTCAGTTTCACTTTATACATTCTGTATTATCACCCTATTTCAAAATGGTTCAAATAGCTCTGAACACTATGGGACTTAACTGCTGAGGTCATCAGTTCCCTAGAACTTAGAACTACTTAAACCTAACTAACCTAAGGATATCACACACATCCATGCCCGAGGCAGGATTCGAACCTGCGACCGTAGCAGTCTCGCGGTTCCGGACTGAGCGCCTAGAACCGCTAGACCACCGCGGCCGGCGCTCACCCTATTTCCGATGGTATATACGATCGTATCACATTTATGTGACCTCCGCCTATGTTCGAAGTGAACGTGCAATAACCACACACGGACGGCTGATGGCGGTACTAGCGGTGAAGGGAGCAAAAACAGCGTTAGGAGAAAGGCGCGGAAACAATCCAGTCGTTGTAGTAATGCGAAAATGGGGCTGTTTATCTGATGTCGAAACGGACACGCTCATTGCCTTTGGGACCAAAAGTGGAAGCATTTACGGAACGGCAAACTAATCTGGCTGCGAGACTCTATGTTTAATGTATGCCTTTCATGGTAAAATGGGGCTATCCAATACTGGCGCCGAGGCAGCTGTGGTTCACCACGGGCCGTAGACGACACCGGTGAACGACTGCTGCGGAAATGTGTGTGGGCGAACACGTGTGTAACTACTGGGCAACTGACCGTCCAGATGAACCAAGGGGCTACCGACAGTGTCTCCACAACCACCGTTCAGTCAACCTTGCTCTATAGGCGCTTCTGCAGCACGCCCCTGATACGTGCACCCAAGCTGACTGCGGTACAACGGCAACAAAATCTGGGATGTACACACCAATGCCGCAACTGGACACCCACTGAGAGATGACAGCTGGCCTTTTCGTATGCTCCGACGAACACATGGCCGTTGCTGTATACCTCTGGAAGCAAACACCCTGCAACAATCGTCGGAAGGGTCTAGGCTCAAGTAGGAGGCTTTATGGGAAATGGAAATTTGTGGTAAGGTCTTACGGTACCTAGCCGGCCGTTGTGGCCGAGCGGTTCTAGACCCTTCAGTCTGGAACCGCGCTGCTGTTACGGTCGCAGGTTTTAATCCTGTCTCGGGCACGTATGTGTGATGTCCTTAGGTTAGTTAGGTTTAAGTAGTTCTAAGTCTAGGGGACTGATGACCTCAGATGCTAAGTCCCATAGTTTTCAGAGCCATTTGAACCATTTTCTTATGGGACCAAACTACTGAGAACATCAGTCCCTAAGCCTACACACTACTTAAGTTAACTTAAACTAACTTACGCTATGGACAACACACACAGCCATGCCGAGGGAGGACTCGAACCTCCGACGCAGGGAGCCACAGACAGCCCTTAGACGTCGCGGCTTCGCCGCGCGGCGTAGCGTTATGGACTAGGGAGTGGTTTCGTGGCGTTCCTTAGGTTATCTCGCCATTTTGGAGCGCACAGTGTGTCGACAGAAGTATGCACCTATGCTTATGGACCATGTCGACCCCTACAAGCAATTTGTGTTTCCACGGCACGATAGCATCTACCAGGAGGATAATGCAACGTGTAACAGAGCTCGCAGTTTCCGTGTGTGTTTGGAAGAAGACGAGGATGAGTTTACCGTACTCCCCTGGCCAACAAACTCCAAGATTTAAACCCAATAGAGAATCCGTGAGACCACCTCGATCGCTTTCTTCGTGCCGTGACACCTCAGCTTCCTGCACACCTCGCAGCGGTTCTCACTGTAAATGATTTTTGACATGTGAGCACATTAATGTAACTGGAGAGTGTAATTTGGACATGTAGAACACAGGACCGTTGGTTCAATAGAATCATAAAGTATGAGTAGCAGGGCGTTGGAACGGTATTTATACTGCACATTCAAAGCTTAAACTGACAGTAAATCGCAATCTGGAGACGCATGTGCCAAGTAAGTGGATTAAGGATAGAAAAGACCCCATGACATAATAATCAAATTCGGGAAATGCAGAGGAAACAAGATTGTCAGGACTCTCTGTTCAAAACAGAGAGCCAAAATGTGGGCAGCTTAAAGTTAGTTGTAATTCGTGCGTTCTTAAAGGCGCAAAGCATACATCAACTTCCTCCTTGCCGAGAACCCGAGGCAACTATGGTCATACGTAAAATCACTAACCGATGGAAGGCTTCTGTCCATTCACCCGGTGACTGGTCTGGGTTGGGAATGGAAGACAGTCTAAGGGAAAGTTGAAGTATCTAATTTTGCATTTAAAAATCATTCATTTACAGACAAACTGCCGTTAGACTGTCGTATAGACTCCAGCATGGAGGACGTTGAAGTAGACATCTGTGACATAGGGAAACAACAGAATGAGTTGAATACAAATGAGTCACCAGGTGCAGAGGGATCCTGGTCCGGTTTTACAGAGAGTACTCGGCTGCACTGGACCCTATTTCCCCTGCATTTATCGCGAATCTCTCGCCCTGCGAAAAGTTCCAAGCGAGTGGAAAAAAGCGAAGGTGACTCCTCTATATAAGAAGGGTAAAAGAACGTATCCGCAGAATTGCTGACCAATATCTTTAACATCGATTTGTTGCAGGGTTCTAGAGCTTTTTTTCAGTTTGAATATAAAAAATTTCTTTGTGACAGAAAAGCTTCTGACCACAAATCAGCACGGATTTAGAAATCATCCCTCGTGAGAAACTCAGCTTGACCTTTTCTCACATGATATCCTGCAAACTAGGAATGGACTTCAAACAGGCAGATTCCATATTCATAGACATCCGGAAAGTATTTGACACGATGTTCCGCTGCAGATCGTTAACGAAGGTCCGAGCATATGGAGCAGCTTCCCAAATATGTAAGAGGGTCTAAGACATTTTAAGTAATAGAACCCAGTGCTACGGTCGCAGGTTCGAATCCTGCCTCGGGCGCGGATGTGTGTGATGTACTTAGGTTAGTTAGGTTTAAGTAGTTCTAAGTTCTAGGGGACTGATGACCTCAGATGTTAAGTCCCATAGTACTCAGAGCCATGTGAAACATGTGAACCCAGTACGTGTTCCTCGACCGTGAGAGTTCACCGGCAACAAAGCTATCGTCAGGAGTACTCCAGGGAAATGTGATAGGAACACTGTCATTCTGTTGATACGTAAACGGCCTGACGGACAGGGCGAGCAGAAGTGTACTTCTGTTTACCGATGATGTTGTGATTTACAAGAATTCTTCGTTGTTGAATCACTGTAAGAATATACTAGACAACTTCAAGAAAATTTCTAGTGGTCTGATGAATGGTAGCTTGCTCTAAATGTTTAAAGAAGTAAGTCATAGAGGATGAGAAGGAGAAACCCTCCTGTAACGTTCGAAAACAGCATCAGTAGGGTGCAGCTTGACATAGTCACTTCGACTAAATATCACGGAGTAGCTTTACAAAGCGATATAAAATGGAATGAGGGCATCAGGTTTCTAGTAGATAATGCGAATGCTGGAATTTATAGTAAATTGTAGCTCACTCACAAAGGAGACGGCGTTTGGAGTGGTAATGCGACCTATTCTTGAGCACTCTTCGAGTCTTTGGCATCCCCACCAGGACGGATTAAAGGAAGAAACTGAAGCATTTCTCAAGTGGTCTGACAGATTTGTTACCCGTAAATTCGATCATCGGCCAAGTATTAAGGAGATGCCTCGTGAATTCCCTGGACGGAAGATGATCCTCTTTCAGCAAGGAACTATCGCGCAAATTTAGGGAATCGGCATTTGATGACGACTTTAGAACGATTTTGCTCCTGCCAACATATATTTCGCGTAAAACCATGAAGATAGGAAGTGAGATATTAATGCTCTCACGGAGGCCTTTAGATAGGCGTTTTCCTCTCGCTCTGTTTGGCATGGAGCGGGAGAATAAATGATTAGTAGTGGTATGAGGTAAACTCTGACATGCACCGTATAGTGGTTTGTAAGTAGACGTAGATGAAGAAAATACATTGCGATGGTCTTTTCTGCTAGTCACCAACCAATCGTAATCCATCTTCGAACGCCACCTGTCATTTTCGCTGCTCGTTTTATGTGTACAAATCCAGCCTTTTCAAACAAAAACTGCTGCACGTCGGAAAAATTGCTCTTTGACTTTCGAGTCTGTCAGTCACAAAGCTCTTTTATTCTCTTTAATTTCTCGAACTCCGCTGTGGTATTCCATACATTCGTACCAATGTGAAAGGGAGAGGAGGGAATGAAGATACGAATGTGATGTCCTGTTGACGGCGACGCAACACATAATACTGTTCGGGAAGGAAAGGGAAGGATATCTGGCGTGCACTTTCAAAGGGACCATCTCAGGGCCGATCAAGCAGGTTGGTAATCTGGAACCTAAATAATGTAAAATTTATTAATATGCAACGCACATTTTATCGGAAACTATATGGGAATAAATATTTTTAGAAAATACGTGTTATAGGTTACACATTTCTTAAAATATTCCATACTTTGAAGATAACATTTATTTTTGTACAAAGTGGAAATCAAAGTAAGAAACTGTCTACATTTTTCTATATACGTAAGGCTCTAACTTCTTTGGTATTTACAAAATAGGAAAACTCCTGTGTTAAAATATGCACAATACTCAGATTACTGTATCATGTAATTATGAACAAATTCTGGCAAATATAAGCTGAGAAAACGCAAAATTTATTCTTAAAAAATGCAACTTACAGGATACAGTCATTAGAGTGGTCAGTGCATTCCAGCTCATTCCATCTTCATAAGACGGGTTGTCGGCACCCTCTTCCGTCTCATCTTGCAGTGTCATTTTTCCTGCTAGTCTACGTTATCTTTCCCTTGTTTTAAGGGGACACGCCCCTGATTGGACTGCATTTTTAGCACTCTCATAGTGCAACTGATCTATAAGTGAGATATAGCTCAAAATTCTTACACACAATTAGAGTCATTATTCAAAGCATTTCCCAAAAATCATTGAGTTGTTATATTTTGCTACTGATGACAGTATCTATAATAGTATGAAAAACGGAACACTATTTCACTGCAGTACCATTTCCTTTCGAACCATTGACTATACAGCCTGGAAAAAGAGTCAGAGTACAGACAACAATCACATAAGTGTTTTATGCCTCCAATTTCCTTCCATGACGCTAATCTGTAAAACGACAAGTAATTTATTTTACTTCAACAAAAATACTTAAAAATATAGCTCAAATATCACCGACATCATCATCATGTTATACATTTATCAGGAAATAGTAGGCAAGGAATGTAGAGGAGGTCATTCTAAATATCTTTACCAATTTTTGCGAGTGTAGCTTCAGTCATTTAGGAGAAAACTGTGGATGAATGATGAAAATTCAAGTTCTTGCTAAATTGCAAAAGAAGATTTACAGATTTATTAACTTACAACTATGCTCATTTAGAACATTGTAGCTGTATACTCCAGCTGTCCTGTTTCCTTATTCTCCATACTCTTCATTCTTTTCTTTATCCTGGACTCCTTGGTGGCAGCTTCTGCAGCTTTCTCTGCTTCGGTTACCCGCCGCTTATCTATATCAGTTAGAGCTGAAGCCATATTCCTTCCAGTCTGGATGTTCAATTTCTTCATAACATTGATCCTAGAAATTGAACCATCATTAGATGTTATTATTGCAACCATTATACCAGTCTTCAGCACTGTCAGACCAACAAATACAGTTTTGGGTAGTCTCTCCCACATACAGCTGTTGAAACTTTCATTTGCGTTGTGAGAGAGACAATGTTTACATTTCCTAGGTAGATTTTTATTTGCTTGATCTCCATATATAGGCCTAATTGCCTCCATTACAGCGAGTGGTAAAGAATGATTGTGGATATATTGTATGCCTGTAGGATTGCTCAACTAGTACTTGCACCACGAATCTTCCCCTTTTTTACAAAAAACATGCTGTGGGGTTTCATCTGTTGACACTCTGTGAAACCATGTTGCCCGAACAGCACGTCTCATGTTCTCTAAATATCCTACATTTCTCTTTATTGCTAGTCCATAATATTGAGTCAAAGAATCAATTTCACTTTTTGTATGACGACCTGAACCACTTATATGTAATCCGTCAAACAGTATTTTTCCACTGAAGTCTTTACGTACTTTTCTCAGCTGGGCTTCCATTCTTTTTTGTACATGCGAAACACATTCAAGCTCTCATATCAGAGTGTCCTCATACGGTCTGTCATTAACAACAACAGTGTATCCTTTACAGTCTCCATCCCTAAGGTAGCGTACGTATCTCACACCATGACTAACCTCTTATCCTCTAAAAATGTTTAGAAGTCCTTTTCGTTTCCATGTTTCCACTTGGGCCATCAGAGTTCTGTACATAAACATGGGTGCCTATAAATTTACTTGAACATCCCTGGCAGTGCTTTGTTAGACATTCATAATTTAGTATCTTATCAGTTTCAATAGATGTGGCAGTTATATCGTCATTCAGATAAGTATGACCTCTCTTTTACCAAGATCCATCAAATGCTGCTACAATGTCTCTACTCTCAGACAAGGCTGCTGCTTCTTCTGCTTCTCTTTTCATTGAATGTTCACTTACGCCACATAAAGCATTACGTTTTAATTTATTGTATCTCTCAAACCTAAGTGGAGGTGGAGGCAGATCCATAACAGAACAAAATTTCTGGGCAGCTATCTTTCCCCTTCCAATACATCGCATTGCATAGGCAAGCTGAATATATACACTATAATGTCTACTACCAGTTACTGGCGATGCCATAGTATCATTGTGCATCTTACGTGAGTTAGAGGCAGTCACTAACCGACTTGAAAGACCCTTCATTGCTGAAATGTCCTCAGAAACGTCTTCAAAATTGCAGTACTTACATTGCACAGCTCCCTCCAAAAGTCTTGACAGCACATTCGAACCAAAGCTTTCTAGACACGCCTGTAATTTGGTTACGGGAGTCAGTGACTTCTAGAATACACCTGTGTTAACGACTGAATAACGAAAGAACTAAATAATGCATCATGCATTCTGACCCACTTCAAACTGACAGATGGGCGTAGCCCTTGTGCAACATTACGCTCAACCTCAATTTTAGAACGAACGGAAAATGATAATGCCCATAAACTATACATTTTTGAAATCAGCTTGAAATGCTCTTTTCTGTACACTAAGAAAATGTTTTCAAATTTTTCGTAATTTTCACGAGCATATCCCCTAAAAGTCTCTAATAGATCTCTCTGATGACCTAACTATTTGTTTATCTAAATTTGACATTTGTTTCACTGTAAAACGACCAAAAGAATATAGCAGTATTTTCAGGACTTCGCACGTTGCAAAATTTGTGTCTATGAACGTAGCCACTGCATCAGAGACATCAAAATGCAGTGTATTCTTGGGACGGCCATGAAGGTATTTCTTCAATAGCCTTACATCTGACAAACCTCTGAAAGTTTCTTTCAAGACGTCCACTACAGTAAAAGATATTGCTGATTTGTAAATAAATTGCTCACCATTTAGCCGTGCTCTGTTCCATTTGCACCAAGCTTCCTATAGGCCATGAAACGATTTATCGACTGTTGAAGAGAGATGAAACAAAACTGTACACGCAGCTTTTCAAATATCTTCTACGCTACTAACAGTTTGCCTGATGGCTGTGCCATCATAATCTTGAGTTTTGTCTATGATCGATTCGGTGAGTCTATTTTTACCACCCAACCCTATGTCGCCCTCCAATTTATTTCCCTCGGATGCAGTCTTCAGTCTACGCAGCCTCATACTCCTTCGGTTTTGTACACTGACAGACTAAAATCGCAACATCAAAAGATAATTAATGGAGCGTAACGGAATGTAGGGAATACATCTGTCTATGCAACATATTTAAGTCAGTAAAATGGTAAAATCACAAGTTACTGTGAACACGAGGTAACCCATTGGAGAAGTGAAATTCTGGTACATTAGCAACTGGTGTGACCGACACAATGTTGAATGCAAGCATGCCACCGTGCCCGTATTTTGTCATACAGGTGCCAGAAGTAGTGGGGCAACCTATGTCTCACACCACTCTGCATTGTTACCAAATTTATTCAAGATGGCGGCACTGACGTCAACATACATGGCGGCATGTAGACTTGGCAACAGCACATGACGTCATCCAAGATGGCGGCTTTTTACGGGAAAATAGGATAATTATGCTATGTCCACTAACCTAACCCCCATAAAAATGGCAGTAATTTGGAATTTTGGCGGGAAAATAGGTCAATTGAATTATGTCGACTAACTTAACCCTCCAGAAAAATTGGCGTAATATTCAAATTCCAACAAGATAATGCCTGCCAAACCTTAATTTTCTTTATTATGGTTCATTATCATTTATTATTATTATTCATTATCATTCATTATCATTTATTATAATTTATTTATTATTATTATTATTATTTATTATTACTGGCCTACTTCCAATAGAAAATTAGCGCCAAATTAAAATTCCAACATGGTAATGGCTGCAAAACCGTATTTCTCTTTATTGGTATTGAGTATTATTCATTATCATTAATCATTTATTATTATTTACTATAATTATTGGTCTACCTCCACTAGAAAATTGCCACAAATTCAAATTCCAACACGATAATGTCTCGAAAACTGTACTTGTATTTTTACTATTTATTGTCATTTATTATTATTATTTATTCAAGATGCCCGACTTTTGTGGCGAGAGAGCCTTTTTCGTTACATCCATAACAAAAATCTATCACAAGTTTAGATCCCAACACCATAATCGATCACATGTACGATATAGTCCACATCCTATGAACTCTCGCTCACTTACCTTTTTTCACTGCTAACCTATTAAATCGCGTCAAATAATAAAATGCGCTTACAGTAACCTAGGTCACATCTTTTGATTTTGAAGGGGGAAAGGGACTGAATTCTTTAATTCAAACAGTACGGTAAGCAATTTTTCTCCAACACAATCAGTACACATCTTCGAGATCACAGCAGCACCCAATGCAATCGCCACGACGTCCACGCTTCAACTGAATTAGTTCAAATTGTCGGCACCCCGTGGCCCCGCCAGCCAGCGCATGTGCCGTTGCCGATGTCGGTCACTTGAGGTGGCTCGTCACACGCTGGACTGGCAGCTCGCTAGGTCTGGCCCGCGCTAGCTGCTGGACCAGCGATCGCTCCCATGTCGTAAACATGTTTTCAATGGACGGGCTGGAACTTGCCGAGGTTGATGTCAGAACAGTCCCTTGTCCGTCCACCACATGTATTGGTCGCCTCCGCATGTTTCACACCAAAATTGTTTGCCTGGGAGCGGAATCACACAATGGTTGGCCATTCGACTCAGCACATGGTTCGACAAATAACGCGCTGCCACAATTTGGGCGCGTAAGTTGTTTACCTGGACACGTTCAATCCTGTCGATACCGACCATTCGCAATCCATCACGTGTGTTTGCGTGAGCGAGAAAGCTGTGTTACACTTTTGGCGCCAAAGTTAGCTCGATGTTTGAACCCTCCATCACTGTACAACAGCACGTTTGGTCGCTACTAGACCCCTCGCTAAATTAATTGACTCTCTCAGGCACGCGATATAAATGGACACCCGCCGCGCCGCCGCTCCGCTCACGTCCGACCGTTTACGACACACACCCTCGATCACCCCCTCCATACACGTGACACACACAGTCTTCTGTAAATATGCTAACACCCACATCGCGCATCTAACCCATCGCTTACTTAATTCCATTCCAATTTTTATTGTATTAAGTAATTCATTTTACAATTTCATATACGTTTGCAGAGATATTCAACTACCTACTGTGAACTACTTTTAGAGGAGCAGACCGCCGCCTCTTCCTAGGAAACCTCACCGTGCTTGAATTCTGTCAGTAAAGAAACGTCACTTGCGCTTTCACTACCAACCTAAGAAAATTGCGCGTAAAGAAAGGGCACTTGTACTAACCTCATCCACCTGACCACCACTTCCTCCTAGGATCAGGCGCCAAGTGTGAAACCTGCCAATAAACTATCCTCACTTGCGTCTTTGCTACCAATGTAAGAAAACTGCTGAAAACGAAGTGTACCACCACCACCACTTCCAAAGGAGCGGGTGGTAAAAGGACTCAGCCCGCACTAGGCTGATAGAAGGAGGAAGGAGTGTACTTTATTTATTTGGAAGGCCGTCTTCTTGCGACCGTACATTTCCTTGACCGTTGGTGCCAGCAGTCATGTACAGCATCTACGTTCCTGCCAAGTCTCTCAGGAATATCGTTGAAGGAACATCCAGTTTCTGGTAGCTCTATCATACGACCTCCTTCAAAGTTAGTGTCGTGTTGATGATGGCGTCTCTCTAGCCTTATAGGCATTCTTGACTAACATCAACTCACCAACTCCAGTCTCAAAGGTAACTAACGCTCACGAGCTGTAGAGCGTGTATTTAAAAACTCAATTTGCATCCTGAGAGTGACGTTACTAGCGCCACGCATATGCGACTGGTGCGAAATTTTAATAGACGTCATCTTTCAGATGTAGAAACACGGCAACTAACTTCCGTTTATGTCTCTCAACTTCTTCTTGGCGCTGAGATTTTTTTTTGGTCGGTGTAGATACATTTTCTCCATATGGCTTCTCTTCCTCAAGTGCTCTGAAAGCTTTTGAATCAGCGCCTCATAAGTAATTGACGAATCGCACCTTCTTCAACCGTTCAGATTCTTGGAAAATCGTCAAGCTCAAACAGTGTTTTGTTTAAATGAATGAATAAACCATAAATATGGTAATTAGCCATATTTGATTCAAATGGTTCTAAGCACTATGGGACTTAACATCTGAGGTCATCAGTCCCCTAGACTTAGAACTACTTAAACCTAACTAACCCAAGGATAGCATACACATCCATGGCCGAGGCAGGATTCGAACCTGAGACCGTAGCAGTAGCGCGGTTCCGGACTAAAGCGCCTAGAACCACTCGTCCACAGAGGCCGGCAATCCATGTTTATCATACATCATTGATAAGAGGCAATTCCGTATATGAAGATAAATTTAAACATTTGGAAATTTCAAGATTTCAACTGATATGGAGCGACGTGGAAAATTATGTGAACGGTGATCTGAATTGCCAATCTATGGCTTGAAACGTTGACCTGCGGATTAGAGGGTCTCGACGACTGAAACCACATAGTTCAACAGATTTGAAAGATACCGTGCAGCTGAGACGTTTTTGTACTGATTCCGACATCGTACTTCACAACTCAATGTGAGAATGATGTAGCTCAAATAAATGGTCCTTGGAGGGTGTTCCCAAAGAGGGATTGGCCTCCATCCATGATTTGCTGATGGAGCACCGGATAACAGATGGACGCGACCGTAAAACATATCGCGGTGAGACAGCTGGTGCCCCGTGGGCTGAGAAACAGCCAATGAGGGGCCAATGGAGCGCGTCGGCGCGGCCGCGCATGCGCGAGCCGGGCGTCGGGACGCCGATCGGCGCCGTGTGGCGAGCGGGCGGGACAGTTGCTCTGCCGCTGCCGCCGGCACCGCCTCGCCTCAGCCCGCTCCGCCACCCCAGCAGCCGGGCTCCGGGACCGCCGGCACCTCGTCGCGTCACGGACACGTCACCCGCCACTGCGTGCTCCGCGAGTACGTCACGGCTGCCATTCCACGCCGGCGCAGTACGTAACTGTCCACGATGACACCTTACGTGTCCTTCCTGTGTCAGCTGTTCCTGTAACGAAATCAGTCGCTGCGCTTCGCAGGGGATTTGTTTACCGTGTTTGGAAAACATTACTTCATTCGATCACTTCATTTGGGCTTCCTGTAATTTACAAGTACAGACTGCCTCCACCGTATGAGCTGTATATAAAACTATAAAAGCAATCTTTTGCCCTGTGGGTGATGTAAGTGTCATTGCTCACTGACAAAAACACTCAATTTCGCTTTCCACTGACGTTGATTATGCTATAATAGTAATAACAACTGTCATTATTTTTTTCTTGCAATAACAAGAACAGACTTTCTGTTCAGATATGAACTAAGCAATTAACTCCCGTTCCATCGTAAAACCGAAAGTTTGCACAAGCAGGTTACTTATAAATAAACGTAAATCGCCTCGAGAATAGCACAATACGAAGCAAAAATATATTTATCTAGAAATGTGAATTAAAGCGACCTAGCGACATAAACAATTAACTGTTTACTTATAGAGGTCTCACACTATATCGTGTTCAATACACAATGTCTGTGACGAGATTCATGTATGTATAATCAATGAACACAATATGTGTCTAGAGGACTAAGTGTTTGACGCAAGATTATTTATGGTTATTGACATTAAAATGAGATGTAATTAATATTACACAGATGCAGGATCATTGTCTATGTTGATTTCATTCTACATAGCAACATTCAGTTTGCATGCGGCACTGATCATTAATTAACAATAACTTTGACTACTAAGTGAAATCCTTATACTGGCCGTCATTTATGACAGATGAGGTCAGTGCATGCGGGCACAAAAACAACGATGATCATATGTCCCGAGAACCTCGGATTTTGGTACGTATTTTATCACATCTAGAAAGGCTGTCAACAACTGTGTGCTCTGCATGAATGTAACTTCATTAAGCGTGTTCAACTCAAGGTCTAATGAACCATATCTAGTAATCTGTGTGTTTCTGAAAAGTTCCTTCTTCAATAATAGTTAACTGTTGGAAACATTATACGTCGATACAGTTACATGTTAAAGATTGCGAGACGAGTGCACAATCTCCTCTTACTTTCTAATCTTTCATAAAAATCAAATGTCTTACTGTGGAAATGACCTATGAATGGCAAGGATGTCACACGTGCTTAAGACAGTGCAGGTCTTTATAATACGTCCTGTACCAATAAAACGACTTGACTAATGCTCTAACAGAGACGTAAACATGCCAATTTCTGGAACCTATTCGTCTGCTCTTGGTAGTAGGCGTTGATAGGACAGGAGGCACCAATTTCAGGTAGACTATGAACCTTTCCAACCTCACATCTGCTTCAGAAGTTGCCAGGTATAATTTGACTGAGTACAACATCTTTAACGACATTATCCAGAACCAGGTAGTGCAAGCCCTCTTCTGCATGATATACACCTGTATTTTTGTGCTCGGCGTGTTCGGAAACGTGCTCGTGTGCTATGTAGTGGGCCGGAACCGTGCCATGCAGACGGTGACGAACCTGTTCATCAGCAACCTGGCCCTGTCGGACATCCTGCTGTGCATCCTCTGCGTGCCCTTCACCCCTCTCTACACCTTCCTGGGCTCGTGGATATTCGGTAGCACTTTGTGCCACGTGGTGGCCTTCGCGCAAGGCACCAGCGTGTACATATCGACACTGACTCTCACGTCCATAGCGGTGGACCGCTTCTTCGTCATCGTCTACCCGTTCAAGCCGCGCATGAAGCTGGCGACGTGCACCATCATCATATCCTGCATATGGCTCTTCTCCGTGATGGTTACTCTCCCGTACGGCGTATACACCGTGCTGCGCGCTGACAGGAGAGCGTTCTACTGCGAGGAGCACTGGCCATCGGAGAGGGTGCGGCAGGTGTACGGCGGTCTCACGGCGACGCTGCAGTTCGTCCTGCCCTTCTTCATCGTCACCTTTTGCTACGTGAACGTCTCGCTGAAGCTGAACGATCGCGCCAGGGCCAAACCGGGCAGCAAGAACTCGAGGCGTGAGGAGGCGGATAGGGACCGCAAGAGGCGCACCAACCGAATGCTCATCGCCATGGTGACCATCTTCGGCGTCTCCTGGATGCCGCTCACCATCGTCAATCTGACCAACGACCTGTACATGTCGACGGGCCGCTGGGAGTACTTCAACCTGAGCTTCTTCGTGGTGCACGCGCTCGCCATGAGCTCCACCTGCTACAATCCGTTCCTGTACGCCTGGCTGAACGAGAACTTCCGTAAGGAGTTCAAGCAGGTGCTGCCGTGCTTCGACCGGGCGGCGCTGCTGGCGAGAGGCCAGCGCGGGGGCAGCAACAGGGCCGGCGGGGGCGGCGGCGGCGCCACCACCGCCGGGGGCGGCGCGTCGGGCCGCTCCTACGGCGGGGGCGGCGGCGGCGGTGGCTGGAAGTCCGAGCGCACCACCTGCAACGGCAACGACACGCTTGACTCGGTGCTCTTGACGTCGGCGGTGCACTGCCGCAGTACTTCGGTGCGCCGCCCCACCGCCAGCTCCATCCCCGAGGAGTTCGAGCCGCCACCTGCCGGCGACGCCGGAGGCGGGGCAGCCGCTACCTACTCCGCCATAGCGGACGAGGTCCACCTGCACTTGGGACCTGGTCTCCACAAGCCCGACGTCCCACCAGGCGTCCTCATCGAGTCCCTGTAGGTGAGTAGGAAAGAGAAGTTTACTCTAATTCCCTCATTTGCTCTCTCCTACCCATTATTTCAGAGACATTGATACGGGGACGAAATTCTGCTAAACAACAACACCCGAAAATGTATCGCCATCTCTGCACCATTTTCGGTATTCACAGTCACGTTTCCAGAAATTCTGATAGTGAAGAATAAATTTCTTTATGTCCGTCAATGATCACAATACGTTTGGTCCTTAGACTATCGGTTTCGGTAATCAATGACCATCTTGAAATCTGTTTTATAACGTGTCCTAATATAACATAGCGACAGTGGCACATAGTTAAAATAAGGTATTGAAACGTCCCCTTAGAAAAATTTATGAATGACTGTGCTGATAAACCTCTTACGTTATTTGATGTTCAAACAGCTGAGCAAAACTGAACATAGACATTACTCTCTCTACTTATTCTGATCAACACTAAACTGACACACAATATTTTTAGCGCAACGCAATCTGACTTTCAATTATCTCTATAAAGGAATGGCCCTCACTAACAATTTCTTCTTCTTCCGTGTCCGGATGCACCAATTATATCTTCCCTTCCCAGTAATTAGCAACGTAGTTTGCTTTGTCATTGAGTTTCAAAATATCATCTTTAGTGCATGTCATAGACATGTCTGGGCAGATCAGTAGGTGGTCCAAGTCATGTATTGCTCCGCATTCACACCTATCGCTATCACTGTAACCCCATTTAAATAGGTTTGATTTGCACCCAGTTACTCCAGTGCGCAGCCGGTTTAATAACCTCCAAGTTGTAAAAGGTAGTTGAAATCCTGCAGATCCCTCCTCAAGTAGTTCCATTGTGGAGTGTGGCACCATTTCTTCCCAGAGAGATAGCCGCCTTGCGACAGGCTTGGTGGCGAGCTCTTCAGTAGTTTCTATGAAACTCCTGCGGGATTTCAGCCGGACACGTTGTTTTCGGTGCATATACATCGGGTGTCGAGGATCATTCTTTTGTTTTGATCTTTCGATCTCGGCGGCTACTTGTCTGCGGATAGTGGGTGGTGCTATGCCTATGATGGGGTAAATGATGTCTGTGGGAGTTGGTTTGAGGCATTCTGTGGCAATACGTACAGTTTCGTTTACGGCGACGTCAACTTGCTTAGCGTGGGCAGAGTTCCTCCAAACTGGCGCCGCATATTCCGCAGCTGAGATACTCAGCACCAGACCTGTGGTGCGCAAAACATGTGGTTGAGCTCCCCACGATGAACCTGTTAGCTTCCGCAGTATGTTGTACCTGGCACAGACCTTTTCTTTAGTGTTGTGACAGTGCTGCTTAAAAGTAAGTGCTCTGTCCAATGTTACTCCCAGGTATGTTGGGCTGTTTGTATGTTTCAGCTCTTCCCCTTGCCACATGACTCGGAGTTTCCGTTTGGCTTGTTTGCTCCTAAGATGGAAGGCGGATACTTGTGATTTACTGGGGTTTGGTTTGAGATTATTGCCGTCGTAATAGGTAGCAAGTTCTGTTAAGGCTCCTGTGAGATTCTCCTCCCCTTCTTCAAAGGTTTTATCCTGTGTGGCCACTGCTGCATCATCAGCATATATGAACATTCGTGTCTGGTGGCTGATGGGAAGATCATTGGTATAGATGTTAAATAATATTGGAGCCAAAACACTGCCCTGTGCAAGTCCATTTTTCTGTGTCCTCCATCGGCTGTTTTTAGATTGTAAGGTTACATAGTCGCGTCTGTTCTGTAGCATACATTGCACGAACATAGAAAGGGTGTAGTCCTTAGTGACATTATACACTTTCTGGGTAAGCAACTTATGGTTAACTGTGTCATATGCAGCACTGAGATCCAGGAATGCGACCCCAGTTACTTCTCCTCTCTGGTAGCCGTCTTCGATGTACTGTGTGAGATTCAGGATTTGGCCACAGCATGATTTTCCTGGTCGGAATCCAGCTTGTTCGTTAATGAGGACTTTGTCCACATAATCAGCTATGCGTTTGAGGATCATTCGCTCCAGCACTTTAAATATGTGACAAAGCAGTGAGACAGGCCGGAAATTTTTAGCTTCAGCTGGGTCTTTCCCTGGTTTTAGTAACGCAATAACCCGGGCTTTCCTCCACAGTTTAGGAATTTGCATTGTTGTAATACAGTTATTCATTAGCTCTAGGATCCATGCTTGTACTCCCGGTCCAAAATGTTTAATTTGCTCAGATCTCAGATCGTCGAGGCCAGCGGCCTTATTGTTTTTCAAATCTTTGATGGCATCTTGTAGCTCCTGAATGGAGAACGGGTGAGCTACGAAGCTAATCTCCTCATTCAATTTTCTTTTAACTTTGCCATTCCTGATCTTCCTTTTAGTTTTTCCGTTCATGAGTAGTTGGTGAGCTATCTGATCAGGTATAACTTCACTGTAATTTGGTTGTGGTTCTGTTGGGTCGTTGTTGAGACTTTTGACCAGTTTCCATGCCTTCCTACTGCTGTGCTTCATGTCCGTCTCTTGAAGGAGGTTGCACCACTTTTCCTTTCTCGCTTCGGAGATACCAGACATCAGTGCTTCACCTGCCTGGATCGTTTCCTCTGAGAAGGGGTCCTTATTGTACAGTTCTTCATACTTTTTCAGAGCTTCCTTGCTGCTACCATTGAGTCCAGCGATATACTGGGTGCGGCACCCTCTAGGTATGCGTCGACGAGAGATTTTCTTGACGAGGTCTATAAAAGTTTCATATGTTTGTATCTCTGGTTTAGTTTCCAGGATCTCCTTATCAAGGTCCTCTGTGAAAAGTTCCCAATGAGCTTTTTTGAAACTGAAGCGTCTCTTGAAGGGCATTACATCTGATTTGATTACTGCAGTAATGCAGCAAGTTATTGCTCTGTGTTGCGATCTTGGAATTGGGTCCTCGATTTGCTTTACAGTTTGCAGGGATACCTTTTCGGAGACAAAGATGTTATCTGGATTATATGCTCGTTTCCATCTTCCGCTGTTAAATGATGCAGGCAACTTTGGGTCATGTATCAATTTCAGTTTAGTCTGGTCTGCCCAGGCCTCCAGCATTTCGCCATCGTCATTTGTCTCACTAACAATAACCTATACCTTTCATGAATCACTTTCCTCACGAAAATCTTCGTTACTCGAACTACTGCAATAGAGTGAGCGCCAATACTGCCAGCTAAATAAAAAATTCTAACTACTGAGGCCACTAACTACTGCTAGGCATAGTTAGCAAATGAAAAATTTTGATAGAGAACAAACAATGTTTTTACCTTAATAGTGTTATATACCCACATGCACCACTACTGACGGCTCACCTCCAACTGCGCAACGCTATGCGCTGTTCACATCCAACTGCCCAACACTACAATAGAGAATATTTCAACAATGCCAACCAGCCACAGACTGTACACAGCACAGTCAGTGATTTTCATACAGAGCGCTACGTGGCGTTACCACCATAAAACCCTAAACAGCCTACTTACAGTATAAATTAGGCAGTGCTGGCCGACTCGTACTGTCAATAGCGATAGTCTTAAGATCAAACGTTTTATGGTAATTGACGCAAACAAAAGGAATTTATTCCTAACTTCCTCGATCGCTGTTTTAATCAACGACCATGCCCCAACTTATGAAAATGATAGTGAACTATATGGACAAGTTAACAGTTCTCACGAATGTTTGATCACCGCTGTTCCATTGTCCACAGATTCTTTTTCTTATTTCCTGAATATTAGATTGTGGCTGCAGAAGTATTACTCAAAGTACTAAAAATGCCTTCCCTCACCGTGCAGCTTTTTTTTACCTGCATACTGTTTTCAGCATTATAAACCTTTTTCCAATGTAACTGTTCATTTGATTCAATTTAGGTTATGCAAGTGGTGTAGAGATGGAGAGATATTCCTCCGAAACAGGTCTATAGATCAACAGATTCACGGTGGAATAACATTTCCCTTAGTAAAACGAAAAATGGAGTTCCAGGTACAGTATATTCCTGTACAATGTGGAAAAGCGCTATACACAACTCCTATTCATCAATGTGCACCATCAGCCTAATGTATATTTACTCCTGTCGCCACTATTTTTTCTCTCAATCTTATTAGTAAGGTACCAGAGAGTTAGGTGTGTGTGTGTGTGTGTGTGTGTGTGTGTGTGTGTGTGTGTGTGTGTGTGTGTTAGTGTTTCTATGAATGCTGTGCTGCGCAGTAATCTCTTTTTTGAAGACCGGTTTCAACATACTATTCCATCATCACAGCAGCATCCTACAGCAACAGTGAAGCATAAGTGCGTGACATTACCTACTAGCAGACTTTGTTCGACACACTTTATAAGTATACTTCCAATTTAATTTAATTATTAGGCATCATATATTCAAATACGAGCTACACTTTATACGTGTAACTCGTATTTAAACATATGATACCTAATTATTAGATGGAATTGGTATTTGAAAAAGTGGTTATTGCGATTAAGACAGGTCACTGAATTGTCTATTTGACATTTAACAGAATTTAAACCTCTTTGACAATGTGTACATTTCTATTGGATCTTTCCAGCTTGTAGTAGTACATGGAGATTTACCGTGGCTTCCATATGCACCATCTGAGGATGAGCCTGTAAAGATTCCCAAATTAATTAATGGAATAAACTCAAATTCAATACACAGTCACGGATTCTAAAACATTCGCAAATGATAAGCTTAACAAACATTTATTGACAGCGAGTATAAGATCATATGCACAATTCTCCGGACGTTAAAGTATCTCTTCCGTAAGCTAAATGCTTTTCCACAGAAAAACGTTGGCTGGGAAAACTACCTGCTTGAATAACAACATGGGTACAACGGCACGTCCTTGAGTTTTCTTTGTAGCTCAACAAACGAAATTACTTTCCTTCCCAGTTTAGGAGTAAGTTAATCACTTTGTCACCTCTTTCCATTCTGATTATTCTCAGTCTGTGTGCGCTTAGGGATTTTCTTCCGTAAACTATCTCCTAAGATTTTGCTGCCTCGCGAGTAGTTGACAGCTGACAACATCAACACTGAATTCCTGTCTAAGGTTACGTTACGAATCAGTTCCAAAAGTTGATACATACGCCTATGAGATTCAGAGACATAGAACTCTGTAGATGACGATGATCATGATGTTGAGGATTTCCTATGAAACGTAGTCATTTAGTTTTAGGTTCTTAGTTCAGTTAGGAAAATGAATATTCTATGCTGTCAGCAAGAAAAGTTATCCAGTAAGTTAATTTACTGCTCAAAATTTATTAATAATTGCAGTTTGGAATTGTTTTTAGAACGTTTTATAATTGTTAAGAACCAGTTAGGTACTCAGGAAGAGGTGCTCATTCATTGCTCATTTCGCTATAATACTGGGCAGCCTTCATAATTTCGGGAAATCATTTCTATTTAAAATTGTAAATAAATCAGAGCTGTTCACTCTCCAAGCACTACCGTGTGGACTGGCAGCGTTGATTACTGGAGAACCTATGTAGCAGCTGGGTTGGGTTGTTTGGGCTCTGAGCACTATGGGACTTAACATCTGAGGTCATCAATCCCCTTCGTAGCGATCGCGCAGTTCCAGACTGAAGCACCTAGAACGGCTCAGCCACAAAGGCCGGCGGTTGTTTTGGGGGAAGCGACCAGACAGCGAGGTCATCAGTGTCGACAGGTTAGGGAAGGATGGGGAAGGAAGTCAGCCGTGTCCTTTCAGAGGAACCATCCCGGCATCTGCCTGGAGCGAGTTAGGGAAAATCACGGAAAACCTAAATCAGGTTGGCCGGACACGGAATTGAACGGTCGTCCCCCCGAATGCGAGTCCACTGTCCCACGTCGCATGGCCTTTTGTAGCACTCAGTTCATCTAGAAATACGTCACCATTACGTTTTACATGCTCTTAATCTCTTTAAAAGGGTGCCAAAGCATCTCGTATTGGCTCATTTCTTCACACATCCATTGCAGTCGTACATTATATATAGAAATGCTGTGTTGCAATATTTCCACATATACAAAACAGCAATCACATCCAAGGACCATCAATAAATCTTTGTCCCTGTGACTCCCAATAGGCTGTACATCCCGTTACTCAAGAAAATGTATCTTCAAGTTAAATGGAACATCTCTCACAAAAATGACCTTCTCACTGTATTTCTTTGATGTCGGAATATAACAGGAAAAATTATTCCCAAATTTAGTTGTCCATTTGATAGCGGAATCCAAAAGAAGAAAAGTATCTACAGTTGACCTTAAAAATCTCCGTATTAAATACCTATTACGTTGCAGGTGGAGATCGTCGAATACGATTATGATTTCCGTAGAAGTCGAAATTCCTTGTTGTCGGGTAGAGCTGCAAGTTTGATGCACGGTATGAATAGACCCGTAGATTGAAATAAATAATGTTAGCCTTGTTTGTATCTGTAATCATGAGAGTCAGTTTAGTTAATCAGGACTACGCAACATATTTGCGTCGCAGGGAATTAAGCTACACATTTCTATTTCTCAACGCCGTTGCGTGAAATTTATAACAACGCAGTATGGGGAAATTACTGTTTCCAGAATGATCAAGCATTTTTATGTTCAGGTGCATAAAAGTTACAGTATACTGTGTTTACGCTCATCTAGAGTACCTCTACTCCATCGGATGTACTATTGGACTTATCTGCTTTAAACATATGGTGGAGATCATTGCAGGTCCAGGCGTGGAACTGAGTCACAAACTACTGGGAAATTATTAAGTTTGAAGGAACAGTATGAAGCAGCTTAATAAATAGAACATTTACCTTCATACGTATATACAGTATTTTGGGCAGAGCTCTAGCTTCATACTGAACTCTAAGAAATAACATCAAGTAAAGTATACAGCAGCCTTAAAGAAGATATGTAGCTGTATAAAAAGCAGGACTTGCATTAAACTAACTGCATTAGTTCTATTCATTGCAAGCACCGGAAGTGATGTTGTGCTCTAAATGTGGTTCGACAAACAAAACGCTACTGTTCGTAGTAGCGGGGCTCTTGTGCGGACTAAGACCTCGCTTGCGCGGGACCATCTTATCAGACGTGAACACCGCAATTGGGAATAAATGCAGTGATTAGGTGCCCGAGTGTCATCGTTCGACTGTGCCGGTTAGCTCTGCCATGTTTTCCTTATTGGTAATGTTGCCTGACCACAAATGCACGTCTTAAACATTTACTTAGCATTTGGGAATCGTTGCGAAGACATCAAATGTTATGTTTAAACTATTATTCTCTAGAATTACAACTACTGAAAATATTATACAAAGATGCTTGATGAATTTTTGTAATGATAAAATAAATTTTTCACCCCATTCTAGAGTGTACATTTTCTCCACTCGTGAACCGAACTCTAGTTCGTGATCTTTCCTTTCGAACTATTTCTTTTACGACCGATTCAATCTCTAACATCAACGGTGAAAACGAGCACCTAAATCACTTAGAACAAGCTATGATATCCCTTTTTTTATTTCCATTGCTATTTCTTATTTTAAAGGTAATGGATTCTTATTATTAGGAGAAACACAATAAGCGTAAGAAATAGGTCTAATATCCTGATGAATTTTCCCATCGTGTCTACAAGCGATTACAAGTTTGTGCAATCACGCAAACCGTTAAAATAATTCCAAAGCTCATATTTTATAACAGTATTGGAGGTTTAATCCTGAAATAACAAACATGTATTCCAAATTTTAAAATACGAAGTGCATTATTCACTAATTCATACCAGAATCTCTACACAAATCGCGAAAGTCCACATAGTAATACAAAAAAACAATGTTCAGTGTAAAGTCTCCGGAATTAAATAATGCTCGTAATTATATAAATATATTCCAGGATGATCTATTACGTAGCCGACACAAAAAACCGTATCGATAAATTTAAAAGTAGCTGTGTAGTCATTCACAGAAGTATAGTCTACGTATAGCAGTCTCCTAATGCTACAGGTTGTAAAGTTCCTCTACCCTTCTGTCGACAATGTTAGAAATATATGCCTAAACAATTGGAATAAAATTTTGAAAAGGCTATCGTTCCGAAGATTCAATATAAAGTCGATAAATTAGGGTGAGGCTAACAACAGGATGTCTTCTAGGACAACTTATTCCGCCTACTTAATTACTGTACAATTTAGTATGGTTGTTCGAAAGGTTTGTGCTGTCATTCACGTACTGTGCCAACGAGAAGGGGCACCACGTGGATCAGAACCGAATAATAAGAGTAACTGAAATAATTATAGGTAAAAGAAATACGGTCGCCAGCCCAATTGGGCAAAATTTCTATTCGGTAGGTGAATTAATGAGCCGAAGAGTCAGTGCAAAGAATTACTCGAACACGCGTGGCAACAGAGGGCTGCACACACGTTAGGAAAAACAATTGAAACATTTACGTAATAAAGCGAGAAAGAAAACAGTTTGCACTCGAAATATCATTAACTAATAGAGCTGAAATTTAGCAAACATACAAGATAACATTTAGATTAATGGTTACTTACTGTTGTAAGTGACAATGGCGCTACTCCACAATAACATCTACTATTTTAATATGAATTTTGGAAAATGGCAAAAAATAATTAAAATAAAAGCTATTGACTTCAGAACAGGGAAGTAGAAATTGATATTTACTGTATCAAAAGATAATTATTATACTTTAGCACGACTGCAAGTCACAATGTGCACCAGAACTTTACTAACAACAAATTATAATAATCACTGATATTTGCACTCACTCATTATTTCTAGTTAGTGCTTTTGTTCATAGTGCCAGGAATCATTTTAATTTGATTTACTATTTGCAACAATTAAATCGCCTCAGATTAAAGTTCAAATTTAATGTTAGTAGACTGAAATTACTGAATGCTTTAAGTTCAAATCTTTAATCTAACTAATCATTTAGTCCATAAGCAAAATTAACTGGCACCGCAATTTTCATTTTTCATAAACGGTACTCGGATTATTGTAACAATAGGACAGGACAGAAACCTACTTGGTGAATGATTTTAGGAGAATCACAGGTAAACAATTTTGATTAAACTATGGCCATTATTCACTCGCGAAACACCACAATGCTGAGCAACGCCGTTACACAACTAGTTGACAATAAGCTGTGAAGCAGCAATCTGACTTCAGTCCATTCTCGCCGTGACGAAGTTGCTGACGACGATACTGCTGCTGGCTCCTTTCCATGATAATTAGCGAGCACGGGCAATGATATTGGCGTGGCGGGTTCTTGATGTTTCTGCAGCCAATATTTCCACCGCCCACGCTCATCACTTGCCACAATCACTCCTCCAGTACAGTGCAGGCCATCCATGTGTCCGCACTTCACCAACTCTCATACCAGAGTTCTCTCTGTGTGTAGCGCGCGCTCTGACGTAACATCCTTCCGCGTCCAGAGACGCCGCTACTCCGATACTTATTCCTTGACAAAAATCTAACGTATCCCTAACGTTCCCTCAGCGATTACTCAGCGAAATTTGCATTAAATACATAACTGATTATACACCAAAGTAAACAAATTAATTCATACATCGTGTACATATAAATTCACATAAAGATGAAAGCAAGTATATATACAATAATAAATGGTCAAAGAGCACATCGGCATGAAAGTGTTACAAGGTATCGGATGCTAGTGGTAAATATATGGAATACAGCATGAAGTTAAGCTTGCGTATATGCAAACAAGTTTTACGAGATTCGCTAAAACTACCGTCTATTGAAATGACGCATAAATGCAAAATCACGTGGCACCTCAGCTTCACCAAATCCAAAAATGAAATACTATAAAATGTACGTCGGTGTTTCATAGTACTTTCTTAAAGTACAATAGTGAAACAACAAAAGAACGTATCACCAAAAAAGCACAAATAATTCTAAGACCAACAGCCACTCAGAATATATCAGATTTTGAATAGCGCACCACGGGGTATTACCGAAGAACAGTAAAGTTTTATGCCCAGAGATGTTCAGAGCCCGAACCTCGCCAAAATCCGGCGCGGTCGACTCTTTGCCCAAAAGCCCCCGGCGTGCAGAAACCGATGCAGACCCTGCCTCGCCGAATGATGAACTGTGACAGACCACGAACAACCCATCGCACATCGGGCCAAGCTGCTACGTCACAACGAAACATTAATACAAGAGCCCATCGTTCAAATGTACAATAAATTAGACCTACAGGCAAGACATTGAAAGAAGCATCTCACATCGTTGTACCGTTTCCAATCTTGCACTTCATCCTATATCTACTGGTTCATTAATAATTAATAATAATAGTGATAATACATATTTCGCTGACCAGCTCTCGCCGTTGATACAACGGGCAGGTAATGGGTTCTTAACTTGCTTGGCCTGCTTACACTGAGCTCATAGAATTTAAATTTACTGCAAAGTACTGGAATGGAATGTGACTTCACTATTGACATCCTTGAAAATGTGCCTAATTATTTGTTAGACACACATTGAATCTGAGCATGCGACTCATTGTGAAACAATAATTCATTGGGGGTGCATAAAGCTGCTGTCATACTAAAAGGTGTCCGTTGTGGGCAAATTACGTATTCATCCCATGGGAGCCACATATAACGTGTCTGCACCTATGGTATATGGACTCTGAACCTTTATCAGTTATAAGATCTGCCCTTCTTATATGCCGTGGTTTTGTTTACAACTATAACACTACTTACGGGGAGTAGACTCTCTGTGAACTAGCACTATTGGAGTGCAATGTCGTGCGATATCTTTAGAGAAAGTATGGCTCATTTATGGTTAATTCAAACGTCATACGACAAGCCGGAGAATGAGAATAGTGAACTTCCGTATACGTATTTCAGAGAGGCGTCATTACAGGCACAGAATTCCCATTACACGTGGGAAAATGACGAAGGGAACGAAGAGGTAGAAAAGCAGAATGAAACGTTTTCCACTGCACCTGATTTTGTTACTATAATATGCGTGATCAATAACTAGAGCAGGAGTGGAAACCACAGACTGTGACCAATAGTCTCAAGGACATGTGATACATAACATTCATAGCCTCTCTTAAAAAATTAACTTAATGATCATTTGACGTGGCAGATCCATAGAGGAGCTTTGGGTGTAAGGGAAAATACTACCATATCACGAATCATGCACGAAGATTCCTAGCCGTGCTGAGCGCAGAGTGATTGCTCGAATGTGGACGGAGTGGCTTACGATTACTACGTGATAAAAACTTAAGTTGTCTCTTCATTGCTGAGCCCTCGATCATTAGTCAGTATGTATGAACCACGACTGCAACACCTGAACACAACCCGCCTACACACGTCTATCGGTTTTCAAACCTCACACGTTTTCGTTGTGAAATCGTACGACAATATTTAGGAGGAAGGAAGTATCGGCCGATGCGATTGTTGCACTAGGGCGAAATGAAGGTGCCTATCCTCTCGCCCAAGATCCAATACCGAAATGTTCTCTCCAAAGATACAAATCTAAATAAACCCTCTCTCCAAAGCTCCAATACCGAATGCCATCTCCCAAAATCTGACTTCTAAGCCTGTTCTCCGCAAAACTCACGTCTCCCAAACGGAGGATTTGGTTACAAGTTCCATAATGGGATTACCGGTTGGAAAGAATTAACTTTAGGAACAGCCAATGACATCCCTTCGTGGGGTACTTTTCAAGACATGAAGTCATTAATGTCCGAAGCTATGGTATCTACATCGTACTCCGTAAGCCACCTAATTGCGTGAGGCGGAGGATGTTATTTGTACAGTAATTGAGCCCTCCATCCCTGTTGCCGGCCGTGGCGGCCGAGCGGTTCTAGGCGCTTCAGTCTGGAACCGCGCGACCGCTACGGTCGCGGGTTCGAATCCTGCCTCGGGCATGGATGTGTGTGACGTCCTTAGGTTAGTCAGGTTTAAGTAGTTCTAAGTTCTAGGGAACTGATGACCTGATATGTTAAGTCCCATAGTGCTCAGAGCCATTTGAACCAACCCTGTTCCACTACTGAATAGTCCGTGGGAAGCATGATTGTCGTTAAGCCTATGTATAGCCTCTTTTTTCTCGAATTTTCTCCCCGTGGTCATTATGCGAAAGTTATCTGGGGGGAAGTAATAAGGTGTTCGACGCTTCCCGGAAAGAGCTCATTCGAAATTTCGATAGTAAATCTCTCCGTGATGCACAATGTCTCTCTTATAACGTCTGCCAGTGGAGTTTGTTGAGCATCACCGTAACGCTCTCACGCCGGCTTACCGACCCCGTGACGAAACGCGTCGCTGTTTGTTGGGTCTTTTCTATCAGTCATATCTGGTAGGGACCCCAGACAGTTGAACAATGCTCAAGAATCGATCGAACAAGCGCCTTGGAAGCCACATCTTACACGTATGAGTTATATTTCCTTAATATTCTCCCTATGAATCTGAGACTGGCATCTACTTTTCCCACTAGGATCTTTGTCGTCAATAATGTAGCTGTACACTAGAGGATATATATATATACACTCCTGCAAATGGAAAAAAGAACACGTTGACACCGGTGTGTCAGACCCACCATACTTGCTCCGGACACTGCGAGAGGGCTGTACAAGCAATGATCACACGCACGGCACAGCGGACACACCAGGAACCGCGGTGTTGGCCGTCGAATGGCGCTAGATGCGCAGCATTTGTGCACCGCCGCCGTCAGTGTCAGCCAGTTTGCCGTGGCATACGGAGCTCCATCGCAGTCTTTAACACTGGTAGCATGCCGCGACAGCGTGGACGTGAACCGTATGTGCAGTTGACGGACTTTGAGCGAGGGCGTATAGTGGGCATGCGGGAGGCCGGGTGGACGTACCGCCGAATTGCTCAACACGTGGGGCGTGAGGTCTCCACAGTACATCGATGTTGTCGCCAGTGGTCGGCGGAAGGTGCACGTGCCCCTCGACCTGGGACCGGACAGCAGCGACGCACGGATGCACGCCAAGACCGTAGGATCCTACGCAGTGGCGTAGGGGACCGCACCGCCACTTCCCAGCAAATTAGGGACACTGTTGCTCCTGGGGTATCGGCGAGGACCATTCGCAACCGTCTCCATGAAGCTGGGCTACGGTCCCGCACACCGTTAGGCCGTCTTCCGCTCACGCCCCAACATCGTGCAGCCCGCCTCCAGTGGTGTCGCGACAGGCGTGAATGGAGGGAAACTTAATTGACACATTCCTGGGGTCAGATACATCACATGATCACATTGACAGAACCACAGGCACATAGACACAGGCAACAGAGCATGCACAATGTCGGCACTAGTACAGTGTATATCCACCTTTCGCAGCAATGCAGGCTGCTGTTCTCCCATGGAGATGATCGTAGAGATGCTGGATGTAGTCCTGTGGAACGGCTTGCCATGCCATTTCCACCTGGCGCCTCAGTTGGACCAGCGTTCGTGCTGGACGTGCAGACCGCGTGAGACGACGCTTCATCCAGTCCCAAACATGCTCAATGGGGGACAGATCCGGAGATCTTGCTGGCCAGGGTAGTTGACTTACACCTTCTAGAGCACGTTGGGTGGCACGGGATACATGCGGACGTGCATTGTCCTGTTGGAACAGCAAGTTCCCTTGCCGGTCTAGGAATGGTAGAACGATGGGTTCGATGACGGTTTGGATGTACCGTGCACTATTCAGTGTCCCCTCGACGATCACCAGTGGTGTACGGCCAGTGTAGGAGATCGCTCCCCACACCATGATGCCGGGTGTTGGCCCTGTGTGCCTCGGTCGTATGCAATCCTGATTGTGGCGCTCACCTGCACGGCGCCAAACACGCATACGACCATCATTGGCACCAAGGCAGAAGCGACACTCATCGCTGAAGACGACACGTCTCCATTCGTCCCTCCATTCACGCCTGTCGCGACACCACTTGAGGCGGACTGCACGATGTTGGGGCGTGAGCGGAAGACGGCCTAACGGTGTGCGGGACCGTAGCCCAGCTTCATGGAGACGGTTGCGAATGGTCCTCGCCGATACCCCAGGAGCAACAGTGTTCCTAATTTGCTGGGAAGTGGCGGTGCGGCCCCCTACGGCACTGCGTAGGATCCTACGGTCTTGGCGTGCATCCGTGCGTCGTTGCGGTCCGGTCCTAGGTAGACGGGCACGTGCACCTTCCGCCGACCACTGGCGACAACATCGATGTACTGTGGAGACCTCACGCCCCACGTGTTGAGCAATTCGGCTGTACGTCCACCCGGCCTCCCGCAGGCCCACTATACGCCCTCGCTCAAAGTCCGTCAACTGCACATACGGTTCACGTCCACGCTGTCGCGGCATGCTACCAGTGTTAAAGACTGCGATGGAGCTCCGTATGCCACGACAAACTGGCTGACACTGACGGCGGCGGTGCACAAATGCTGCGCAGCTAGCGCCATTCGACAGCCAACACCGCGGTTCCTGGTGTGTCCGCTGTGCTGTGCGTGTGATCATTGCTTGTACAGCCCTCTCGCAGTGTCCGGAGCAAGTATGGTGGGTCTGCCACACCGGTGTCAATGTGTTCTTTTTTCCATTTCCAGGAGTGTAGGTATGTCATCTGGTCCTGACGTCATTTCAATACTAAGAGATTGTAGTTGTTTTTCTAATCGGCGATCGGTTATCTCAATATCTGCTATTTCGACGTTCGTACGACGATTGAAAGTATGGACCGTGTAACGATCTCTCGTGGTGAAACAATTTCGGAAGACAACACTCAGTATTTCGGCCTTCTCTCTGCTATGTTTCCTCTCGGTGTCAGTATGGTCACTGAGTTTATGAATAGATGATTTTGACCCACATACTGAAGCAGGAGCCATGCAATACAAACGTCTCAAAGATGAGGTCGACAGGAAGTGCAAAATGGCTAAGCAGGGATGGCTAGAGGACAAATGTAAGGATGTAGAGTCATGTATCACTAGAGGTAAGATAGATACTTCCTGCCGGAAAGTTAAAGAGACCTTTGGAAAAAGGAGAGCCACTTGCATGAATATCAAGAGCTCAGATGGAAACACAGTCCTAAGCAAAGAAAGGGAAATCAGAAAGGTGGAAGGAGTATATAGAGGGTCTATACAAGGGCGATGTACTTGAGGACAATATTATGGAAATGGAAGAGGATGTAGATGAAGACGAAATGGGAGATACGATACTGCGTGAAGAGTTTGACAGAGCACTGGAAGACCTGACTCGAAACAAGGCCTCGGGAGTAGACAACATTCCATTAGAACTACTGACGGCCTTGGAAGAGCCAGTCCTGACAAAACTCTACCTTCTGGTGAGCAAGATGTACGAGACAGGCGAAATACCCTCAGACTTCAGGAAGAATATAATAATTCCAATCCCAGAGAAAGCAGGTGTTGACAGATGTGAAAATTACCGAACTATCAGTTTAATAAGCCACAGCTGCGAAATACTAACGCGAATTATTTACAGACAAATGGAAAAACTGGTAGAAGCCGACCTTGGGGAAGATCAGTTTGGATTCCGTAGAAATGTTGGAACACGTGAGGCAATACTGACCTTACGACTTATCTTAGAAGAGAGATTAAGGAAAGGCAAACCTACGTTTCTAGTATTTGTAGTCTTAGGGAAAGCTTTTGGCAATGTTGACTGGAATACTCTCTTTCAAATTCTAAAGGTGGCAGGGGTATAATACAGGGAGCGAAAAGCTATTTACAATATGTACAGAAACCAGATGGCAGATATAAGAGTCGAGGGACATGAAAGAGAAGCAGTAGTTGGGAAGGGAGTGAGACTGGGTTGTAGCCTCTCCCCGATGTTATTCAATCTGTATATTGAGCAAGCAGTAAAGGAAACAAAAGAAAAATTTTGAGTAGGTATTAAAATCCAGGGAGAAGAAATATAAACTTTGAGGTTCGCCGATGACATTGTAATTCTGTCAGAGACAGCAAAGGACTTGGAAGAGCAGTTGAACGGAATGGACAGTGTCTTGGAAGGAGTATATAAGATGAACATCAACAAAAGTAAAACGAAGATAATGGAATGTAGTCGAATTAAGTCGGGTGATGCTGAGGAAATTAGATTAGGAAATGAGACACGTAAAGTAGTAAGGAGTTTTGCTGTTTGGGAAGCCAAATAACTGATGACTGTCGAAGTAGAAAGGATATAAAATGTAGACTGGCAATGGGAAGGAAAGCTTTTCCGAAGAAGAGAAATTTGTTAACATCGAGTATAGATTTAAGTGTCAGGAAGTCATTTCTGAAAGTATTTGTATGGAGTGTAGCCATGTATGGAAGTGAAACATGGACAATAAATAGTTTGGACAAGAAGAGAATAGAAGCTTTCGAAATGTGGTGTTACAGAAGAATGTTGAAGATTAGGTGGGTAGATCACGTAACTAATGAGGAGGTATTGAATAAGATTGGGGAGAAGAGAAGTTTATTGCACAACCTGACTAGAAGAAGGGATCGGTTGGTAGGACATGTCCTGAGGCATCAAGGGATCACAAATTTAGCATTGGAGGGCAGTGTGGAGGGTAAAAATCGTAGAGGGAGACCAAGAGATGAATACACTGAGCAGATTCAGAAGGATGTAGGTTGCAGTAGGTACTGGGAGATGAAGGAGCTTGCACAGGATAGATTAGCATTGAGAGCTGCATCAAACCAGTCCCACGACTGTAGACCACAACAACAAAAACATACTGATTTTACATAGGACATAACCTCTTAGGGTTTTATCCAGATCGGTTGACGAAGTTCTACTATCAAAGTCGTTGAAAGCTTGTCTCATTGCTCTCCTGTATCTTGACTCAAACAGCCCATCTCGTACAAGTCGGAACATTCTGCGGAAGCAAAAATCCGTTGCCATGATCCATTATCCCAGCGTTTTATCTGAAGCCGTACGTCTCCTTGTGATGTCCATTGCTCACTGAACTTCATCTGTTCCACCAGGCGCGCCGTGCCGCCAATTCCTCTAACCCACAAACCACCAGGCGTGGCGTCAGACCGGCTCCTAGCCCCCACCAACTGGCATTTGCACATTTTAGGTCGGTGGTTCATTGCTCCAGCACCCTGCTCTTCTGCCCCCCCCCCCCTCCCCAATTCTCAGTTTCCCATCTTCTTCCTAGCCCAGGTCACCAGGCTTTAGCTCACGTACTCAGAAAATACTGGCCTGAAACAATTATCACGGAAAACAAAGAAATTTACGACAGGGGAAGGATGGCTTCATCTGTGCAATCACATTCTCACCACCATTAGTATCAAATGCTAATTAATCAGTGGTGAAAGATGACTCAGTTGTTTAACAACAACATTAATAGTGATAAACAAATGAGACGTGTCAGTCAACTCAAAGATTGACGCGATGCAATACAACCTCAGGTGCGGAAAATTTGCAAGGTTAGAAATAAATAAAATCTGCTTTAATATTAAATTTGTATTAGTTCATGATACAAAGTAGTCAGTAGTAACAACTGACACCATAAACTGCCCGGTACCTAATTTTTCTTCTTCTTCTTCTTCTTCTTCTTACCAGCACCTTCCCTTTGCGACGGGGTCCGCTTTTTGGGTCAATGCAAGTCATTTCTTACAATCTAATGCTTCCCGTGAATTTAGGCTTCTTGATATCAGATCTGGATTTTCAGTATCTAGCAACAGTAATTTAGACCTTCCACGCTGTCTCAGGCCTCCGACAGTGAAATGAGAGACTGGCCTGATGAACGACCTAAGCGGTGCCCATACGATGCGTCCATACCAAAGAAGTCTCCATTCTTGCATCTGAGCACTGACTGGAGCCACTCAGTTGTTCAATCGTTTGGTGGATGAAATAGTCAAACAGAGACATATCTAGTGATCTTCTCAACATCCGCATTCCAATGACATGCAGTGAGAGCTCGGCGCTTGTAGGAGAGGATCAACAGTCGGTGTCATATAAAGCAACTGACTCAAGAACTGTGCGGTGTATTTTCGGTTTTAGGTGAATAGTCATCTTCATAAACATTGGCATCTCTGAACTGCATCTAGGTCATTCTGAGTCTTGTTCGTACTTCCCCATTCACATAACTGCCACCCTGTTGCCGAGAAGCTCGGTGTAGGAGTGTGTCCACCTTGGTGAGACGGCCTCCATTAACGTGTCTAGCTCCAGTAGAAGGAATAGTTCCGAGATACTCAGTCTTACTGATGTTTAAACGGAGGCCAAATCTTTGTCGACGATCTTACTTTGTTTGTACTTGAGTTTCAAGACTTTACCTGGTAACTGCTGCGTGCATCGCATCATCAGCGTATCGTGGTACATACTTCAATTGTAGCGGCCATAATTTTCATCGTACAGTTATCTGCAGAGGTGAATTAATTTTATCGAATTGATCATTTAAGTGCGTTGCAAGTTTGTGGAGCATTATTTGAAGACGTGGAACTAGATTTTTGTACTTTCGGAAAGCGTTTCTTTCTACAGTTGAAAGAAATGTACGCTACTGTAGCTTTGTCATCTCGCTGGAAACTGGGGAATTCGCTTCGCACTTTCACGTGGCGATCAAGAATACCCCAGTCCCACTTCCCCCACAAACCTAAAGTACTCCACCTGGCCATCTTGATCACTCGTTTCTTACCTTCACTTCACATGGTCTGTGACAGCTGACGACCAGAAAGTGGACGACACCTTGGATTGGAAATAACTATGTAAGCTCCCCTCACTTTTCATAAATAGTACAGGTCAGTCAATTTTGAGGTATTCGGATCTTTCGAAGGGAGACACGTTACTAACAGATCATAACCGGCAAATGATGAAACTTTGTGCCTATTGCCTGCGACGTACCGGTAGTTCACAGCCACACGAAGTTAATATCTGATAATGTCCAAATTCCTCTGCAATAAAAGGTTATATCCGTTGAGTTAGTTTATTAACATTCAAATGATGGAACGCACCTACCTCTCACCACCTCAATCGTATTGATACAGTTCACAAATGTAAATCCGCCTATTCCAGAGAAGTCACAGTTTTTTCGCGTTTGCTAAGTACCAAATCCATACATATTATAACAACGGATCCACGTATACAGAGTGACTTTTTCCTCCATGTAGAAACTCTAGGGTCCGAACAGTGAGAGGATACGGAACAAAAAAGGTCTAATGAACATATGTCCGGAAATGCATGGTTTCCATGCTAGAGACCGTTTATTCAATCATACGTTCTCATTGAGTCTACGGTCTAATATGCGCTGTACCACGCAGCCACTGTTATCGTATATGCTGAGAGTGGTTCCTATGTGCCTGAAAGCATGCGTGTACGCGCCGTTGCATCTTCTGTTTCATACGTTCACATTGACCAGGCAGCATCTGAATAGCGTCAAAGGCAGCATGAATACATTGCTCCAATGTATCCACATTTGGAATGGGCTCTGCATACACGATACTTTTGAGAATTCCCCATAACCAGAAATCGCACGGGATGAGATCCTGTGAACAAGCATGCCAGGCAACTAAAACCCTCGTCCCGTCCATCGATCAGGGAAGACACGATTGAAATGCTTCCGGACGTTAACGGCGAAGTGGCTGGAGCACCATCATGCAGCAGCCATATAACCCTTCGAATAATCAATGGCACTTCTTCCAGCGGGGGAGGAAACGTCACCCGCATAAAACTCTGTTATTTGCGGCTTGTTAGACGACGTGGAAGGAAGACTGGTCCCAAAATACGGTCGCCAGGTATCCCGGCCCGTACATTCCGGTTGCATCGTTACTGATGGCTCGCTGTCACCATACCGCGTGGATTCTGCTTACTATCCCACAGATAACTGTTGTGAAAGCTGAATATAACACTCCGCGTAAAGTTGACCTCATATGTGAGTAGGATGGATGACAAAAATCCCGGAATCGTGTTTTCATAGTGAAGAGACCAGTGACATAACTGCTCCCGATGTGGAAAGTCTGTCGCTAGTATGTCCTGCACGGATTGTGAGTGATAAGGGTAGTAACAGTAGGCATGGAGAATGTTCCACACGGTCTCCTGGCTTTCCTGTACTGGCGGGCCAACTTCCTGGTACTGACACGGCGGTCGCCTCCCATAGTGTTAATCACATTGTCCTCCAAGTCTGGTGTCCGAAAATTTTGGGTATGTCCTTCTTGACTTCCTGCTTCCTCAAACGCCCCTGTCCTAGACAAACTGCGAAACACTGTTGCTGACATTGAATACTGTTTTTTGTTGTCGACGAGGGTAGGTCTCCAGATAAAATATAGCTACCCGCCGCCCATTTCCATGTGCCTCTCTGTAAGTAAACATCACGTCGAAAAGCTCTCAGTTCGAATATGGAACCATTGCATAAAACTCTGGATCACATCCACTACAAGCTGAGTCAGCAACCGAAGTGAATCGGACACAACATTACCAATTACTACGGCAGGAAAGGGCGCTAGGGCACGACGTACGAGGAACAATACCACCCTCTAGGAGGAAGCGATACATACTATAACTTTGGCTCCATGGTTCATTGTGTATTAGACCACAGTCTCTGTAACAAAGTATGACTGAATGAATGTTCCGTATCCTCTCATCGATCAATCACTAGAGTTTGCGCAAGGTGGAAAAATCACTCTGTATATCTACAAGTGTGTGTTCCACATCTCCTCCTAAACGACTCGATCGATTTCAACCAAACTTGGTGCACATATCACGTATTGTCTGGAAGTCATGGCATCGCTATGATCAGTATGAGGGGTAGGAAACATGTACCTACCAAAGCTGTGGGATGGAGCTGAAAAGCCAGTGGGCCGCGTTATTATAAAAGGTGAAGGCGTTCGCGCCTTACAGTGTATGAAACTGTTGATAATATTTCTTGTAGTGAACACATAGTGCGTTGTGGGAGCGATCATTCTGTTACAGAAATAATTCAAAAGCCAAGATCGCATAAATGCAGTTTACTGGAAAACCGGTTTCAACACACTAGAGGTGCTATTGTCGGATCTGTGAAGATATAACTTCACAGGTTTGAGGGAGGACTTACACGAGTTACACTATATACATTACCATTAGTACAGTACCACATACGTGAATGTAGATTAATATTTATAAACCATTTGGATATACTATTTATATTAGTACGAATAACAGTGTAGGTGCGGAAGTGATTTTGCGTGGCCATTCAGTGGTTTGTGGATGTGTACTGAATTTTTCCCTTAGTAACGCGGACGCTACTGGCCATCGTAGTGGTTGGGCTACGTTGGCGGTAGTACGTGGTGGAAAAGTAGAGACTGTAGCAAGCCTGGAGACTTTTAATAGTCAAGAAATAATTGCTTATTGGACATTTCAGATTTGTGAGATCTACAACAGAGATAGGGGCACATCTTATCATATGTCCACAGTGCCTTTGGTTCTTATGACAGTATCTGAGAATGAGAGCATTCAGAGACTTGCATCAAGCTTTACACACTATTTCAAACCTTTAAGAAACATTCTCTCTGACGACTCCCACAAGGTGACGAAAGGAAAAAAGTTTATCACTCACTACATTTTCGCTGCTCATGCAGTTAAATTGCCTCATGAAGCCTGACGTTCTAATTTATTACCTCTTTATTACTTATTGTATTTGCGACGCATTGTGCACACAGTATTCACATGTAATACTGAGTATACGAAAAAAATTATATCATTACATGATACATACAACGCCACAACATACAACGTCATAAACACTGAGAAGCGTGAAAAATTAGCACGTCAAGCAAATGGTTTCAGTTTACTGTTTCGTAGCTACTAACTCTATTCGCAGTACTTTTCGCAGACATTGTCCACATCTGCCGCTGAATGTACCTACAAATATACGTCCCTGTAATACACGTAGTGTAGCAGCTATCATGTTAAATATACAAATGCGCGAAAAACTACCGCATCATACTTGACGTTTTAATTTATTACTACATTACCATTAACGCTATTCATAACACAATTGGCAGACAGTATCCATACCTGCCGCTGAATGTGCCTATAAAACTATGTCACCGTACGATACGTTGTTTAGGAGATATGCCGTCATTAACGCTGAACTAGGTGAAAAACTGCCGCATTATTTATTAGCTCTTTGCTAGTAACTTTATTCATAACTCATTTCACAGACAGCAGCCACATACTCGGATGCCACTGCATTAACATGTAAAATTTTAACGTTGTACAGCACGGAGTTCACGAGGTAAAACGTCATGAGAACTGAGCTGATTTAAAATGCTACTACAATGCAAAATTAGCTAGTCATACTGGTGAAATCTGTGTAGCTACGAAAGATTGGGAGCCACTGGATTAAATGTTTACCCTGTGACAAAGACCTGAAGCAGAGAACATTTATAACCATCGTAGAAAAAACTGAGAGTTTGTCTTTCACACACTGTATCTTTTTTTACGCTGTGCCGACAGTTTTAAAATGTTTCAAGGACTTTATAATTACGCTGGTATTGTGAGGTCGCCTTTAAGCTATTCCGCTTGCTACTGTCGACGCAAACGGTGGACATTCTTACAAATCACTTGGTATATGATTCATTAAATTTACTTCTATTCAATACGAAAGATACGGAAGACTCACCACTTCACAAATTCTACTTAACATTTAAAGGCCAAATAATACACCCGCAGATATGTCTGCTTAAATATTGCCCCCCCCCCCCCCCCAAATTTTCACGTGTCCAATTCCCGCTACTCTATCACCAGATATTAAATAAGCTGACCTAAGCCTTTAAAGTCCAAGGCCACTACTCACTCAGCGTGCTCGCTACTGCACTCAGTGTCGTCAAAACCAGCCCAAAAAGACGCAAACCAACAAACAGTGCTAGAAATAAGGTTTTTTACAAGTGTGGATACTCAAATAACTGAAGCGCTAAAGAAAGTGGTATAGGCAAGCGTATTAAAATACAGAGACATGTAAACAGGCAGAATACGGCGCAGCGGTCGGCAACACCTGAATAAGACAACCACTGCCTAGTGCAGTTGTTAGATCGGTCACTGCAGCTACTGTGTAAGGTTATCAAGATTTAAGTGACTTTGAACGTGGTGCTATAATTGGCGCACGTGCGATGTGACACAGCACCTCCGAGGTAGCGATGAAGTGGGGACTTTCCCGTGCTACCATTCTACGAGTGTACCGTGAATATCAGGAATCCGGAAAGACATTAAATCTCCGACATCGCTCTAGCCAGAGAAAGATCCTCCTGAAACGGGACCAACGACGACTGAAGAGAATCGCCCAACGAGACAGAAGTGCAGCCCTTCCGCAAATTGCTGAAGATCTCAATGCTGAGCCACGAACAAATGTCAGCATGCGAATCATCCAACGAAACAATCGATATGGACTTTCGGAGCCGAAGCCCACTCGTGTACCTTCGATGACTGCACGGCACGACGCCTTACGCCTCGCCTGGGCAGGTCAACACCGGCATTGGACGTTTTAAATTATATCGAGTGTATGGACGGGTACGAATATGTTGATAATCTCGTGAATCCATCGAGTCTGCATGTCAGCAGGGCACTGTTCAAGCTGGTGGAGGTACTGTATTGGTGTGGGGCGCATGCTGTTGGAGTGATATGGGACCCCTGATACGAATGGTTCAAATGGCTCTGAGCACTATTGGACTTAACATCTGAGATAATCAGTCCCCTAGAACTTAGAACTACTTAAACCTAATTAACCTAAGGACAACACATACATCCATGCCCGAGGCAAGATTCGAACCTACGACCGTAGCTGTCACGTGGTTCCAGACTGAAGCACCTAGAACTGCTCGGCCACACCGGCCGGCTCCCTGATACAGGGAGACGGACAGGTGACACATTGACACATACGTAAGCATCCTATCTGATGACCTGTATCCATTCTTGTCCATTCTGCATTCCGACGGACTGCAGTTACAGCAGGACAATGCGACACCCCATACGTCCAGAATAGCAATATAGTGGCCCCAAGATCACACATTTGAGCTTAAACACTTCCGCCGGCCACTAAACTGCCCAGACATGAACAATATTGAGCATATCTAGGACTCCTTGCAACATGCTGCTCAGAAGAGATCTCCTCCCCGTCCTACTCTCATGGCTTAGTGGACAGCCCTGCAGGATTCATGGTCAGTGTCCTCCAGCGCTACTTTAGAACATTAGACGAGTCAGTTACACGACGTGTTGTGGCACCCCTGCGTGCTCGTCGGGCCGCACACCATATTAGGCAGGTGTCGAGTTTCTTTGGCTCTTTAGTGCAATATTCATTCATTTCCCAAGACTGTCAGGAAACCGGTACAATCTTGTCCTCATTGCAGCTTAAGTGGTCGACTATTCCAGCTGTGCGCTCCAGAAATCTTCTGTACGCATTTTTTTTTCAACATCTCCAATTTGCTATCACCACGCGACATGATTTTTCCACGTGCGCTGTGTTATCCTGGTAATCGTTAATAAATTTGCTATAACTGGATGGAAAACAAATTAAAATTTTACGTATTGTACTTACACAGTATAGCAGAATTAAAAATGGTTATATTTGTAAGTGATCCAGGTGACTACAGGCTGTGAGACATAGTACATGAAGAAGCAACAACGTGAGAGGATATCAAGTCGAACTGGGCATGGATGACTGGCAGAGGCACATCATTCCTTGCTCATCTATCCTCTAACATCATTATCAACAGTTGCTCTTTGCAAAAGGTGGAGCGCCAGGACCAAGGTAGCTCATGAGCAGATATTTTCAACGAACATTATATCCGTATGTAGGCTGATATCAATGCACACGTCCGCGGAGGATTTGGTGAAACGGAGGAAGGCGCCAGGCAGAAGAGCCGCCTGTGAAGGAGTAACACAAACTAACGGTTGGCGAATAAAATGAAGCAGAAAGGCAGTGGACAAGACAACAGACCAGGACAAGGACAAACGATCTAGACAACAACGAGGCGCTACTCAAAGCCTTTGCTACAACAAGGACGAGAACAGCCGGGAGACAAATCCAGCAAGGCAGTTATCAAAAAGCCCTAATTCAGCAAAGATACACTGAGGTAATAACAGTCATGGCATAGCGATATTTACATAAACAGATGACGGTAGCGCCGTGCACACAAGGTGTAATAGGGCAGTGCATTGGTGGAACTGTCATTTGTACTCACATGATTCATGTGAAATTCTTCCCGACCTGATTATGGCCTCACCATGGTATTTAACAGACTTTGAACGCGGAATGGTGGTTGGAACTAGACGCATTGCATTGCATTTGCATTTCAGAAATCGATAGGGAATCAATATTCCGTGATCCTCAGCGTCAAGAGTGTGCCGAGAATACCAAATCTCAAGCATTAAGTCTCACCACGGACAACACTGTTGGACGATCCCAATCACGTAACTACCAAGAGCAGCTACGTGTGCGTAGAGTCGTCAGTGCCAACAGACAAGCAACACTAAGTGGTATAACTGCAGAAATCAATGTGGCACGTACAACGGACATATATGTTAGGGCAGTGGGGCGAAATTTGGCATTAATATTCTATGGCAGCAGATGAGCAACGCGAGGGCCTTTTTGCTAACAGAATATGGCCTGCAGCGCCTCTCCTCGGCTGGACGACTCGAATACAATGGCCTGCTCAGATGAGTACCAATTGCAGTCGGTAAGATCTGATGGTAGGTACCACATGTGCCTCAGACTCCACGAAATCATGGACCCACGGTGTGAACAAGGCACTGTGAAAACTCTTGGTAGCTCAATAATGATGTGGGCTGTATTTACATGAAATGGGTAGGGTACTCAGGTCCAACGCATGTTCGGTTACTTGGAAACCATTTTCAGCCAGTCATAGGCTTCATGTTCCCTAATAACGATGGAGTTTTTATGGATGGCAATGCACCACGTCACTGAGCCACTGGTCTGAAGAATATTCTTGGTCAGTCCGATCGAGTGGCTTGGCCAGCCAGATCGCTCGACCTGAATTCCATCGAATATTTATGGAACATAATGGAGTGCTCAGTTCGCTCACAAAAGCCTGCACCGGGAATATTTTCGTAATTAGGAAAGGTTGTAAAGACAGTATGGCTCATTATTTCTGCATTCGTCTTCCTACGACTTTTTGAGTTCCAATCATGTCGAGTTGCTGCACTACGTCGGCAAAAAGGTCTGGCATGATATTAGGAAGTATCACATGACTGCTGTCTCCTCGGTGTAGTTGGGACGGCATGAACTGCGACTACTGAACTGACCGGATGAGAGCTTGGCAACCACAAATATATCAGCTCCGTGGAACGCTACCGACCGCGGTACTCACGTGGCGAGGCGGTGGCGCACTCACCCTGCGATCACAACGCTTCCCGGCCGCAGTGGCTCCCGGGGGCCATTTAACTATCTATCCTCTAGCGAGCATTAAACCTTCACGGCGCCCGATACCAGAGGTGAGAGATTTCAGGTTGGTGCTGGGAAAACTAAAAGTCGAACATCTTCTGTATCAAGGCGGTTAAGGACAGCATGGGCAACATGGGGTCTTGCGTTTTTATGTTGAATAAGTCACGGGGACCTCGAACACAGGCCACTACCACCGACTTACGCACGTCAGAAGTGTAACACAGGCCTGAGTGATTCCAGTTACCTGCGATGCGGACCAGATGTGTCAGTGTTGTGTAGCCACTTGAACCTGTACCATCATCCTTGATGCTGGGCTTGCATAACGGCGAGGAATGGAGGTTGGCAATGCACATACTCGTCGGAACTTCCGCACATGCATATGTACAGGATGATGCTATGGGCCAACTCTGGACTCGTCGGATAAGATTACGTAGTAAAATTCCTGCGTTCGACGTTGTCATTAGGCTCACCACTATCGGCTATGTCATGGGAACAGGAATTTCCAACAAACGTCGTTACACTGATAGCCTGTGATGTTCCAGATGTCATTGTACACTGCTGTGCAAAATGTAAGGATGAAAACAAATTGCTCGTGGTGTGTTCAAGCCAAGTAACATATCTCGATCAAACTTGCACCATATCTAGAAAGAACTGCTACAATATAGCACACAAGGAAATGAAAGATATAGGCAATGAAACGAATAGCAATGACACTTTTATTCGTAGAATAACTATAATGAAGTCAACGTGATTCAAGAAGATCCCCCGGACGTTACAAAGGATAGGACATGGTTCTCAATGGGGCGTGTCCTCCCTCACCATGGAAGGCTATGTGTGCTCAGCAACTTGGTCCCATATGACCACCAGTTCCGTATTTTGTGGACTAATTCCCCTACCAGCACAGTTGACTATTGCCGGCCGCTGGATCGCCTTTAGTATATGTGCACGTGCTGCAATACATCTCGACAAAGCATCACACACGTGCTCGATGGGATTTAAGCATGGGGAATGGGCACCCCAGACCATCTGCCGAATATCCTCTCGTTCCTCGAGCTCCTCCACAGGTGAAGTTCCATACGGTCGTGCATTGCGATCCACAAGAATCAAGTCAGGGCAGAATGCACTCCTGAAATGACGCACAAGGGGAAGGATTATTGTGTCCTAATATCGCTGACTGGTGGGTGTACTGTGTTCTAAGATCTGGAGGCCACTATGCCTCTGGTACGCTATGCCTCCTGACACCATAACACTTGAAATGCCAAAACGATCATGTTCAATAATGTTCGTGGGTGTGTTACATGTACTCATAAGGTGCGAAGTGGAAGACGTAATGCGCCGAGCAACAGAGTCAGACATGACAGCTCTGGTGATCCAGTTATTGGGAACCATAATGATGGGACTACTGACCTCCGCAACACACATTACATTCACCAGTCAGCGATAGTTTGATGCCATCCTCCATGTGCGTCGCTTCAGGGGTGGGTTCTGCCCTGACTCCATTTTTATGAATCACAATGTTCGACCCCATGGAACTGCGACGGTGGAGGTGTTCAACGAGTGGATATTCAACAGATGGACTCGGCTCCCCTTTCTCCCGACTTATTCTTGAGAATCAGAAGCATGGTTTTAGCAAGCATCTCTCGTGCATAATTCAGCTTCGCCTTTCCTCGCATGGTGTACTGAGAACTATGGATAAATGGCAACAGGCAGATTCCATATTTCTCGATTTCCGGAAAGAATTTGACACGGTGCCTCATTACAGGTTGTTAACGAAGGTATGAGCGCATGGAATAAGTTCACAGATATGTGAGTGGCACGAAGACTTGTTAAATAATGGAACCCAGTATATTGTCCTTGACGGTGAGCGTTCATCAGGGACACAGGTATCGTCAGGATTTCCCAACGGGAGTGTGGTAGGACCGTTGTCGTCCTCTGTACACATAAATGATTTGGCGGACAGGGTGGGCAGCAATCCCTAGTTGTTTGCTGATGATGATGTGGTGTGTGGGAAGGTGTCGAAGTTATGTGACTGTAGGAAGATACAAGACGACTTAGACAAAATTCCCAGTTGTGAAAAACTGTAATCTAATGTGGATGAGTAGAGGAATCAGACCTGTAATGTTCGGATACATTTTTACTACTGACCTGTAAAGTCGTTTACATACCTGGGCGTAACGTTGCAAAGCGATATGAGGTGGGACGAGCATGTGAAAACTCCGGTAAGGAGGGCGAATGGTCGACTTCGGTTCATTGGGAGAATTTAGGGAACGAGTAGTTTACCTGTAACGAGACCGCATGTACGATGCTGGCGCGACCTATTCTTGAATACTGCTCGAGTGGTTGGGATCCGCACCAGGTCGGACTGAAGGAAAACATCGAAGCAATTCAGATGCGCGCCGACCGGTGTGGCAGAGCGGTTCTAGGCACTTCAGTCTGGAACCGCGCGACCGCTACGGTCGCATGTTCGAATCCTGCATCGGGCATGGATACGTTTGTTGTCGATAGGTTAGTTAGGTGTAAGTAGTTCTAAGTTCTAGGGGACTGATGACCTCAGATATTATGTCCCATAGTGCTCAGAGCCATTAGAACCATTTTTTTTCAGAGGCGGGCTGCTAGATTTGATAGGGGTAGGTTCGAATAACACGTAAGCGTTACAGAGATGCTTCGGGAACTTAAATGGTAATCCCTGGAGGGAAAACGCCGTTCTTTTGGAGGAACACCATTGAAAAAATTTAGAGAACCGGCATTTAAAGCTGACTGCCGAACGATTCTGCTGCCGCCAACATACATTGTGCGTATGGACCATGAGGATAAGATACGACAAGTTAGGCCTCATATGAAGGCATAGAGTCAATCGTCTTTCCCTCGCTCTATTTGCGAGTAGAACACGAAAGGAAGTGACAAGTGGAGGTACAGGGTACCCTCCGCCACGCACCGTACAGTGGCTTGCGGAAAATGTACGTAGATATAAATGTTGATGTAAATGTAGACATAAATTCCATCGAGCATGTGAGTGATGCGTTGCGCAGACGCACTGCACCAACGTCCGTACAGTAGTTGACAACCGCAATGGACGAGGAATGGAACATCCTGCCAAAGGAACTCCTTATTAACTTTGCAACCAGTACGATGCCCTAATATGAACCTTCTCCCGCCTTTGTTAATGTCCAGGGGAGCATTATAAATCGCGGTGACTTTAGCGTGATAGTGTCAGTTTTCTTATTGCGTAATTATTTCGGTTACTTTCTACATTATACTGTATATATGTTCCAAACTTCGTCGAGCTACATCTCTTGGCAGCGACAGGTCCCTAATATTTGCGCAGCACTGTACGATCCGTGTGCAAGAACACCCGTTTCCTCACTCAAGGAACATGACTTGGGTGTAGGATCCAGAAAAGCCGAGAGAACTAAATTGCCTCTGTGGCTCTAGCAGTCTGGGACCGCTGAGTTCTAGCATAGCGCCGAGTATAGCTTTTCTGAACCTATAGATTGAGTATTAGCTACGCAGTCGTGCGATCCGGCCAACGCGAGCTACTATATCGCAGGAAACCGAAGGACACTATACTCAGAAATGAGAAATGGAGAGTTGACACTTAGCCATCAGAGTGCCGTGAACGTTGCTGCTTGGTCGCCGGATGTTGACCGGGTGCAGGCCATCCATAGGCCCAACAATCAATAAAGTGGAAAAGATATATCACCTCTATCAGAAAACTGTAGTAGCACCTTCCAGAGATCATTCCAGCTGGGCCTCCAGATGACACTACAGGAAAACATATTCCATTCATGTGTGGTGTCAGTTCGGTCCCTCAGTTACCTAGCGTGCGAGTGTGTTCAGTAGCTTTATCCTTGTTGGCAACGTCTAAGTGCCACGATACCGGCGCTATATACCCACGAACAATCAAGCACCACAACGAATTTAGATCATGGCAGTTGACAATATGCCCGTACGGCAGTGCAGGTAGCTCCGTTGAGAATGACTATTGCCCAGTAGGCGAGGCGCAGTTCGATGAACGAAGCCTACGCCCAAACCATACGTCACGTAACTGGTAAGCTGCAAGTACCGATGGTATAAAGAGATTATGTCGATGTGACCACAAATTCAACAAATACAAGCGTTCAAGGTCAAATGCGTCTCACTAGAGTAACCAAAAGAAGTAAATGCATAAGCAAAGGATTAACGAATTCAAAACAAGTCCGATCTCCCGTTTCTATTAGGTACACAGAAATGACAAAAGAAGATGTAAAAAAGGCCTGAAGCTGACAACGACGCTTACTCCGATGCTGAAAAAAAATGAACGTGAGTCACTTGAGAGCTGTGAGCCAGTCCCGCAATAACCAATCCAGTATTTCCTAAAAATACCTATAAAATTCTCTGCTGCTGGGTTTTCCGAAACACGAAACCTCACAAAGTGCAGGGTCACCCATAAGTCTGTTAATATTTGAAAATTTACCATTACTTGGAATAATGCAGGTACAGAGGTAAACCTGACACATGTGCTTGATATGACAGGGGGTTTTCTTGGAACGAAAAAGAGTGCAAAAACGGCCAAAAGATGGTGCTGGACTGACGAAGCACATTTCACAATCTAAGCGTCTGCCAACGAGAACAAATGCAGAACTTGGGCTACCTAACTCCAGGACCTGTCTTGCAAACCCCACTGCGTAGTAAGAAAGTCACCGCGTGTCGTAGATTTTGCACACTAATTGTGAGCGGACCCTTTCTCCTCGAGGAAATGCGAGATGCTGCTTTTAAGACTGTCATCGGGATGGGTACGAGGTACGCAAATACTATGTTATTGATTCCCATCATCACTAGCCTGGCTGATAAACGCCTGCTAAAATGTACGACTTTTATGCAGAATGGCGCTCCACCCCATACTGCCATAGGCGTGAAAGATCTTTGGCCACATGGATCGGGGGGATAGCTTTCTGACCCGCCACTTGGCTTCCCAGGCCCTTGGTCCACAGTGCGTGTGATTATTCGTTGTAAGTTACCTGAAGTTGTAAGTCTATCGTGATCGTGCGAAATCATTAGGGATGGTAAAAGACAACGACCGACGTCAATTTCTCACAGTATCTACTGATTTGCTGAACAATTCGGTTCACAGTATTGTCCCTCAACTATAGGTACTGCTGAAGAATGTCAGCCGACATGATTTATTATAAGGAATATCATCTTGGATAAAAATCAGTTGTTATGTTAATTATTACCTTTGTATCATACGTATCATATGTACGCTTCCACTAGACGTCGAAAGGAACTCCCAGCCAAATATGCCGCCTTCTCCTGTACTTTTATTTTCTGTTTTCTCTTTTTTGTGCTACCGGAACAGCTAGCGGCTCCTGAAACCCTGTCAAGCAAAGTTTTTAATGAGATATTTGCTTCTTCGTTTGCCAGTTCTGACATAACTATAATGGCATTGCATGTAATCACACATGCCAGATTATGAGGAGCTTACCTTGGTGCCACGTTACGTGGTGAAATGAAAGCAACGAGAACTTTGGATGCTTGCACGTTGCCAGGCGACGGTCAACTAAGGGTGGCCACCTCTTCGAGACAACGGGATGAAATTGTACACCACTCAGGACAAGAGTATGTTTCCATACAAGTGGTCGGTTAATTGGCGCAACCTCTACCGAAGTAAGTAAGATCCGTGTCGGATCTGGGGAGTGTGTTACAGGAAAATAAAAAAAAAGTTACTTCTCTATATGGCGTAGATAATAATGTCATGCTGCCTGAGCGCCTTGTAATTCTCTGCTAAATGGCGTCATACGGGTTCCGTATAGAACGTCATCGAGTCAACACGCATCTTTCTTGGCTTGGAGCCGTTACTTGTACCAACCAACTGCGACTGGCGTCAAGAGGCTAGGTAAGTGGAACTTCTCCCATTCTTTCCATAAAGGAAAAATGCTGGGCAAGTTCGCGATTGTAGTCATAGTGTTGCGTTATAACTACTACTCTTGACACAAGTTGCAAGATGTCCAGTCCAGAACTCAAAGTGGGGAGTAAATGGTTGTGTTTTCCAATATCATTGGGAACGTGGAGTCAAGACTGGTCACTAAACAACAACATCCTTCATGTGATTCTTCTGCTTCTGCCAGAGTGTTTCATGACGAAACAGTCATGGGTGACTCACCGGATTTTGGCAATTGACCACGTTGCAATCATCAGGTGCGCTGCTGAACGGATCGCCTGGGGACCGGGGCGGAGTTTTTATCTCTCCCCTCTCCCATCTTCTCTGGATACGCCGTCTTATCAACCGTTCACTCCCAGCATATCTTATTCCACAACTCCCGCCGACACATCGCTCCGTTCTATGTTCGCAATTAGATAAGCTTTTTCGGGGCCCCTCTACTGTTCCTCCCCTGCCGAAGAAATCAGTTCGTTACGGGGTATCTCCTTCCTCTTCTTAATGAGACTGATTTTGAGTTCCCAGGATTTACTAAGGACGTAAACGCCATCACGGTTCATCAGCGGTTCCCTTACTCGAATCTCGATGGACTCTTTAATGACACAGTCCCAGAACACAGACGTCTGTGTCACAAGCTTAGAACGGTCGTAATCCTTTCCGAGTAATTCCGATGGGCAACGTTCGACGACTTCCGACGTCTTAGGCCTCTGGTATCTGGTGTGCCATTGTTGGTCTTAGCAAAGATCTTCAATAGTGGGCACTGTGACATATATATGTCTCACCACCTAGTCAGGGTACTAGATACACCTTGAATTTCCATAGTTCTGGTCCTACTTGACACTACCAAGCAGTGACCGTGTTTTACCTGTTGAGTTACAGTTCGTCTACATTTGTTGTTTCTGGAGAATCCGTCTTATCTTTCCGGATAAAGCGCCACAAAAGGGAATAAATGCCTGCTCTTGAGATTCGTCAAATCTTTTCACGGGTTATACGGTGGCTGAAGGCCGTACGGCTCTCCAAATTAACCCGTCTTTATAGCCCTTCTTCCAGAACACGTCCACAGATGTTCAGACTCTGGGAGAACGGCTAAAAGGAGTGTCAAATTTGGAGAACCTTACGGTCTACACCCACTATGCAATCGACGAAACGAGAAGAGGAAACTAAGGACGCTGTGTTGATTATATTTATTCCTTTTTGTAGCACCTTATCCGGAAACACTGGACGAATTCACCAAAAACTCCAAGAGAAGACAATGTTCCAGCCAACACATAAAACAGAACCACTGCTTGTATTGTCAAAGACGACCTCTATTTGTGGAAATTCGAAGGCTATACATAATTTATACAGGTCTGACAGTGCCTAGTGTGGAAGGCCTTTGCCGAGAACACCAATGATACAGCCGGTTCAAGCAGCGTAACGGGTCAACAGTCGCCAAACATAGCCTTTGGGAAATATTCGGAATGGGTTACGACCATACAAAGTTTCTAATTTCTGAGACTGCGACATTAAAGGGCCCATCGAGATTCCAGTAAGAGGACCGTTGACGAATCGTGAACGTGGTTACATCATTAGCTAGCACTTGGAAACCGTATTTTGCATGATTAAGAAGAGGAAGGAAAGAGCCGACAACGAACTAACTTCTGGGGCAGGCACAGGAACAGCAGAGGATCGCAAGCACGTGTACCTGGGGGCGAACCTAGGACGGAGCAATACATCGGCGGGAGGAGTGCTGTAACAGATGCGTTTTTTGGGGCAGTTGAGATAACGGCATATCGGGGGGAGGGCGGAGATCGTCGCGTCGGCCCCCGAATAGTCTCTTCATCATCGTACCTGATGATAACAACGTGACCACTTGCCGAAATATTACACCCGTTGGACACTGACATCCCACCGTTCACTCATGATATTACTCGTCAATATTATTACTCGATCCTTCCATACACGAGGGCAATGACTGCGGCCCAGGAGCCAGTGGTAGCTAGGAGTCAACAATTGAATACCCTGATGCAGTGGAATTCTGTGCAGCACGACAGTGGCAATGGCAGTGGCACCCTCGCTGATGCAAGTCGTTTGTCAGCTCCTCAGAAAGCCTGGTTACACAGTGGTGTAGCCGTTCAATGCGTGTGGCCCATGGCGGTTGGAAGGTACATTCAGAAGCCTGGAGTCTATCCAAGGACTCTCGTACACTGGCTGTTCTGCAGACGGCACCCAATGGGAGGCCTTGCCACGGCAGATGCAGCTAGAAACCTTGAATTGGCTGTAGTAAATGACGACTCATAGACGAGCAGCTCTGCGTAGTTGATTTACTTGACGATCGTACAGCTGCTGGGACACTCATTCGAACAATGAACGTTGCGGAGAGTGTCGGTCGAATGTACGGTACCAATGTAATGCCACTAGCGACTGAGCTGGGAGAACGCGGGCTGCTTCAGCTGCCCCTACCGATGTCGTTTAATGCAGCCACACTATACATGGCCTACGAAAACCACGCACCAGATTTTACCATCCTCTCTCTGGCTTCACTGCTAGTTTTACTGAAAGAATGAACAGAACATTTTTGTAGGAACTTCGGTTTAGTTAAACTTTGTACTGTAATAAATTTACTCTAGATGTCATAGTTTTCGAGTTATTCAAGAAGAGCGCACCAGAATGACCCCTATTTCCACTCTCAGGCCCCACCTGTCAGGATTTCTACACTAGCGTAAAAAAATCCCAGCGCCAATGATGAGTAATGAAACTGCGGAAATGCATTTGCGTAGGTTACATATTTAAGTGATTAACGTTGCATCGCAACAAAAGCCACTGCAAATGTGAAATGGTGGTACATTAATAATCGGTGTAACCGCCAGAATGTTGAGTGCTAGCATGCAAACGTGCATGCATTATGTCTTACAAGTGCGGGATATCAGTTTGTGGGATGGATGCCTGTTGCCCATGGCAAGTCAATACTAGGCTGTCAATGCTGGTTGCAGATGAGGCTGGAGTTGTCGTCCGATTATGTCCCATACATGTCCGACTGGAGACCGACACCGTGTAAACCATGATGGGCCATAGCTGCAATATGTGGGCGAGCGTTATCAGGTTGGAAAACACCTCCTGGCATGCGTTCATGAATGACAACACGACAGGTGGAATCACCAGACTGACGCACAAATTTGCAGTCAGGGTTCGTGGGATAAGGACGAAAGTGGTCCTGCTATCATCCGAATTCCACACCGTATATCAACTCCAGGTGCAAGTCGTGTATGTCTAGGCCGTAGACAATCTGATTGCAGGTACTCACATGACTTCCTTCTAACCAAGAGGCGGCCGTCACCGGCACCGAGAAGCGGCTTACAGTAAAGAAACAACAGGCCTCCATCCTGTTATCCAACGATCTCTCGGTTGACACCAGTGAATACACGTACAGGGGTGCTTGTGTCAGCAGAATGCTCAGTAAGGGGTGTCTGTCTCAGATCTGTCCCCCGATTTATAACAGTTCGTTGTGTCACTATGTTTCTAACTGCTGCTCAAATTTGCTACTGCAAATGCAGTGCGAAGTTCCACACGCCGAATACGACGGTCTTACCCCGACGTGGTGCCACGTGGTTGTCAGGAAGGCGGTTTCCTTGCGGGAGCACTTTGCCTTGACCACCGCTGCTACAGATCATGTATAGTCTCTACATTGCTGCCAAGCCCGTCTGCATTTTCGTGGAAGGGACACCCAGCCTCTAGTAGCCCTATTACACGACCACGTTGAAGCGCAGTGAGGTACTGATAATGGTGTCTTTGCCGTTTTAAAGGCATACTTGACCACGTAGTAGAACTGTGTCACGTTATACGACATGACATCATGTACCATGGTACGTTATTTGACAAAATGCATTACATTGCATCACATGATTACTAACAGCAACTAGTATATAAACTTAAATACGTCGAGAGGTTTTGATTTATATCTCTTTGTAGCTGCCAGGTAAGTCGGAAAGCTAGTTCCCTTCTCTTACATCCCTAATTCCGCCGAGGACGTGTTCGTCTTTGTTGTTCTGTGACGCGAGCTTGTTTCATTCTGGTTATGAACTATGTTTAATAGAGAAATGTGACGGCACTGCTTACAAGGGAACCTCCCCATAGCGCCCCCCCTAAGATTTAGTTACACGTTGGCACAGTGGATAGGCCTTGAAAAACTGAACACAGATCAATCGAGAAAACAGGAAGAAGTTGTGTGGAACTATGAAAAAAATAAGCAAAATATACAAACTGAGTAGTCCATGCGCAAGATAGGCAACATCAAGGATACTGTGCGCTCAGGAGCGCCGCGGGGCTGTGGTTAGCATGAGCAGCTGCGGAACGAGAGGTGCTTGGTTCAAGTTTTCCCTCGAGTGAAAGGTTTAATTTCTTTATTTGCTTAAAGTTATGATCTGTCCGTTCGTTCATTGACGTCTCTGTTCACTGTAATAAGTTTAGTGTCTGCGTTTTGCGACCACACCGCAAAACAGAGCGATTAGTAGACGAAAGGACGAGCCTCTCCAATGGGAACCGAAAACAGTTGATCGCAAGGTCATAGGTCAACCGATTCCTCCACAGGAAAACACGTCTGATATATTCTATACGACACTGGTGACGTCATGTGCGTCACATGACAGGAATAAGTTGTCGACCCACCTAACTTGTACACTTGGCGAATGGGTAAAAAGATTCTTCTACCTTGCCCGATTTAGGTTTTCTTGTGGATGTGATAATCACTCCCAAAAAAGTGGTGAAAACATAAGAGTTTGTCACATAAACTGCAACAAATGAATGCAACAGTTTCACAGTCGCACTGTTTTCCCTGTGCTCTGCCATAACATTAGTTTTTAACGTTTTCAAATTTTTCCGTGTGTAGACCGTCAAATCCTGCATATGTCCAAGCAAATCTGAACATGTCCTGGAATTTTGGAGAGCGAAGTTGATTATGTATGAGTGCCTGAACTTTGATAATTGACACACGACGGACGGACGGACAGACAATAATTGTCTGAAAATAAAAAATTAAACTTTTTACTCGACGGAAGATTTGAACCAAGGACCTCTCGTCCGGCAGCTATTCACGCTAACCACGGGACCACGGTGCTCCTGAGCTAAGACTGTCCTTGATGTTGCCTATGTTTCGCATGGACTACTCAGTTTGTATATTTTGCTTATTTTTTTCATAGTTCCATACAACTTCTTCCTGTTTTCTCGATTGATCTGTATTCAGTATTTCAAGGCCTATCCACTGTGCCAACTTATAACTAAATCTGAGGGGGGTACGATGGGGAGGTTCCCTTGTTAGTCAAGTGAGTTTCTGCGTACGCGGCAGGAAGACTCGCCTCGCAAGGTACAGCAGAAGGCGGCCAGACTACTGGGGTGTTTTCTCGCAGTGGAGGAGGCAGCAGACAGCAGCCCGCTCTTCAAACAGGTGGCGGTGCTAGGCCGGGGCTCACTGCTAATGGCTCCTCCACCCCCACTCCCACCCCACTCACCATCCCCCACCCCAGGCATGGTGCCGGTCAATTAGCAACGAGGCCCTCTCTCCCTCTCAACCACGCTCTCTCAATTTACTGCTAAATTACTGCTCTTAAAAATCTCATCTCCAAAACGATGTAGACGCGTACTTAGTACTCAGGCACTATATCCACACTGTTGTATTGAGTAAACGATTAGCGATCTATCTGACCCCGTAGTACTAGCAGAAAATGAATAAAACACGGTTTTCTTTTACTTAATTGTTTCAATTATTCGCAGATCATGCCGGTTAAGGGGCAGACAATCCACAAGCAAGCAGGATATCTAACGCTGAAACACGGGCATAAGAAATATTTGAGCAAATATTAAGGACTCGTTCCACACATAACTAGGAATAACTAACATGTAAATAATGTCAAGTATTTCTTCGCATTTTGAGTATTTCTCTACATTTTACGCAACAAATTGTTGATATTGTAATATCGATAAGAATTTATATTATAGGAATCAGCTTCACGGCACAGATTTGATGCATCAAAACACAGAAACGATAAGGGTTTTAGAAATATACATCATCTCAGTGTGAGATCTTCATGGTGTTGGGTCCCACATGCTACAACTAGTGTCCATTACAGTCGTTGAAGTTGCACGCCCAATATGACATTTGGTATCTGTCTTTCACACCGTTTAAGAATGTAGGTTGCTGTTAATACGACAGCATCCGAAACAAATATGGCTACAGTTGTGCAGCTACTTTGTAAAGATTACACTGTGTAAGTCGTCCACCGAGTTCTCTACGAGCTAAGAAAGTGCTCAGATGTGCAAGTAATAGCGACTGGTGTAAACAGTTAAGCTTAGTTCTGCAGCTTACGGGACAACATCGTTTGTGGCAGACAATGAGAACCTTAAAGGTTGGATTAAAAGACAAGTCGCAAGCACCACCATGTTCGATGCCGACGATGGGGACGTTGGTTCCGATCAATATTAAACGGTATTGCCACCGATAACCAGTAATATGTATGAAGAAACTACACTAAATTCACTAGTGGTGGTGCAAAAGGTCTTAGGGGTGAAGGTGCAGATATTTTGATCATCGGTAACTTAATATGTACCCACTTAAGTGTGTTAGCCGTTTTTCCTCTGCGTCTAACAGGCCTTCAGCAAACACGTCATATAATCTACATCTACATGAAAACTCTGATAATCACATTTAAGTGCCTGGCAGAGGGTTCGTCGAACCACCTTCACAATTCTCTACAATTCCAGTCTCGTACAGCGCGCGGAAAGAACGAACACCTATATCTTTCCGTACGAGCTCTGATTTCCATATTTTATCGTGGTGATCGTTTCTCCCTATGTAGGTCGGTGTCAACAAAATATTTTCGCATTCGGAGGAGAAAGTTGGTGATTGGAATTACGTGAGAAGACTCAAATGGCTCTGAGCACTATGGGACTTAACATCTATGGTCATCAGTCTCCTAGAACTTAGAACTACGTAAACCTAACTAACCTAAGGACAGCACACAACACCCAGCCATCACGAGGCAGAGAAAATCCCTGACCCCGCCGGGAATCGAACCCGGGAACCCGGGCGTGGGAAGCGAGAACGCTACCGCACGACCACGAGATGCGGGCGTGAGAAGACTCCGTCGCAAAGAAAAACGCCTTTGTTGTAATAATGTCCACCCCAAATCCTGTATCATTTCAGTGACACTCTCTCCTCTATTTCTCGATAATACAAAACGTACTGCCCTTCTTTGAACTTTTTCGATGTACTCCGTCAATTCTATCTGGTAGAGAGATCCCACACTGCGCAGCAGTATTCTAAAAGAGGACCGACAAGCGAAGTGTACGCAGTCTCCTAAGTTGAACTGTTACATTGTCTAAGTCTCCTGCCAATAAAACACAGTCTTTAGTTAGCCTTCCCCACAATATTTTCTATAAGTTCCTTAGAATTTACGTTTCTCGTAATTGTTGCTCCTAGGTATTTAAATGAATTTATGGACTTTAGATTTGATTGATTTATCGTGTGACCGAAGTTTAACGGATTTCTTTTGGTAGTCATGTGGATGACGTCACACTTTTCGTTATTTACGGTCAAGCGCCAATTTTCGCACCATACAGGTAGCTTTTATAAATCGTTTTGCAATTTCTTTTCATCTTATGATGACTTCATTAGTCGATAAAGACAGCGTCATCTCCAAACAACCTAAGAGGGCTGCTCAGATTGTCTCCCAAACTTTTTATATAGATAAGTAGCAGCAATGGGCCTACAAAACTACCTTGCAGAATGCCAGAAATCACTTCTGTTTTACTCGATGACTTTCCGTCAGTTACTACGAACTATGACCTCTCTGTCAGGAAATTACGAATCCAGTCAGATTACTAAGACGATAGTCCATAAGCACGCGATTTCACTACAAGCCGGATTTGTGGCACAGTGTCAAAATCCTCCGGATATCCAGAAACATGGAATCAATCTGAAATCCCTTCTCAATAGCGCTCAACACTTCATGCGAATGAAGAGCTAGTTGTGTTTCACAAGGACGATGTTTTCTAAATCAATGTTGACAGTGTGTCAATAAATCGTTTTCTTCAAAGTAAATCATAATGTTCGAGCACAATATATGTTCCAAAATCCTGCTGCACGTTGTCGTTAACGATATGGGCCTGTAATTTAGTGGATTACTCCTATTACCTTTCTTGAGTATTTGTGTGACCTTTGCAACTTTCCAGTCTTTGGGTTCGGATCTTTCGTCGATGGAACGGCCGTATATGATTGTTACGCACGGAGCTATTGCAACAGCATACTCTGAAACGAACCCAATTGGTATGCAGTCTGGACCAACAAAACTTGCATTTATTAAGTGACTTAAGGTGATTCACTGCTCCGAGGATAATTACTTCTACGTTACTCATGTTGGCAGCTGTTCTTGTTTCGAATTGTGGAATATTTACTTGGTCTTCTTTTGTGAAGGCATTTCGGAAGGGTGTGTTTAGTAACTCTGCTTTGGCAGCACTGTCTTCGATAGCACCTCCATTGCCATCACGCATAGAAGGCATTGATTGTGCCTTGTCGTTAACATAATTCACATACGACGAGAATCTCTTTGGAATTTCTGCCAGATTTCGAGATAACGTTTCGTTGTGGAAACTCTTATAAGCACCTCGCATGGAAGTTCGCGCTAAATTTCGAGCTTGTGCAAAAGATCGCCAATCTTGGGGATTTTGTGTCTCTTTAAATTTGGCATGTTTGTTTCGTTGTTTCTGCAACGGTGTTCTTACCCGTTTTATGTACCAAGGAGGATCAGCTCCGTCGTTTGTTAATTTATTTGGTATAAATCTCTCAATTGCTGCCGACACTATTTCTTTGAATTCAAGTTACATCTGGTCTACACTTATGTTGTTAATCTGGAAGGAGTGTACATTGTCCCTCAGGAGGGCGTCGAGTGAATTTTTATCTGCTTTTCTGAATTTACTATCTGATGTTTTGTCCACGGTCGTAACTACACCTTTATTGAAGAGTTCCCAGATAACACAACGCAGCATGTCATTCTCAATGGACAGAAGTCTTCCGAAGTAAGAGTGATTTCAGATGTGCCGCAGGGGAGTGTCGTAGGACCGTTGCTTTTCACAATATATGTAAATGACCTTGTGGATAAAATCGTAGGTTCACTGAGGGTTTTTGCGGATGATGCTTTAGTATATCGAGAGGTTGTAGCAGTGGAAAATTGTACTGAGATGCAGGAGGATCTGCAACGAATTGACGCAACTTGCAGGGAATGGCAATTCAATCTCAATGCAGACAAGTGTAATGTGCTGCGAATACATAGAAAGAAGGATCCATTATCGTTTAGCTACAATATAGCAGATCAGCAACTGCAAGCATTTAATGCCATAAATTGTCTGGGAGTAGGCATTAGGACTGATTTAAAATGGAATGACCATATAAATTTAACCGTCGGTAAAGCAGATGCCAGAATGAGATTCATTGGAAGAATCTTAAAGAAATGCAGTCCGAAAACAAAGGAAGTAGATTACAGTACACTTGTTCGTCCACTACTTGAGTACTGCTCACCGGCGTGGGATCAGCACCAGATAGGGTTCATAGAAGAGGCAGAGAGGATTCAACGGAGAGCAGAGCGCTTCGTCACAGGATCATTTAGTAATCGCGAAAGCTTCACGGAGAAGATAGATAAACTCCAGTTGAAGAGCCTGCAAGAGAGACGTTCAGTAGCTTGGAACTGGCTTTTGTTGAAGTTTCGAGAACATACCTTCACCGAGGAGTCAAGCAGTATATTGCTCCCTCCTACGTGTGTCTCTCGCATGGAGACCATGAGGATAAAATCAGAGAGATGAGAGACCACACAGAGGCAACCGCCAATCTTTCTTTCCACGAACAATAAGAGACTTGAATAAAAGGGTGAACCGATAGAGGTACTCAAGGTACCCTCCGCCACACACCGTCAGGAGGCTTGCGGACTATAGATGTAGATGTAGATGTCAAAATAGGCTAAGCGTTTTGCGTCCACATGTTCTCATTTCAAGACCTGATATGCTATCCAACGTAAATACACTTTAATGGCTGTCTCTTGCCACTTTAGTTTTTAAGGACCAACCAACCTAAAACATACTACTTCTAATAGCAATAATTATTAGTTGGTAATGAAGTAAATACTGATATAATGTGGTTCAGTTTACTGCCCTCAGTCACCAATAAATATATCTACGCTTTTACTCTTAACATCTTGTGTTGTAACCATCAGTCATGTAGAGCATACTTTAGCAATAACAACAGAGCCACAACAGAGCGTGTTGTCACAGTTGTAAGACAGTGGACCTGCGTTCGCGAAATCGGATATACAGATTCCTGTCCAGGACGCCAGATTTAGGTTTCTCATGGTTTCTCTAAATCGTTGAATGCTAATTCAAGTGGCATCCTCTGAAAATATCGCGGCCTTTTCTTTCTGCACCCTTTCCTCAGTCAAAGCTTGAGTTCTATCGCAATGACATCAGCGCCAGCGAATCACATAGGAGCATAGATGAAAGTCTTTTATGCATAATTCTACCCCACTGGCTTGCGTCTGCAGTGTAGTCAATGTTTCAAGCAGCTGTGCATCTGGTCTGCGGCATATCTACGCACGATCATGGATCTGGTGTGACAAGACACGTAATTCATCCGACCATGTGGTACAATGCTATTGTTCCACGATCCATTCTCTACGACCCTATGCCGAGTTTATTGGTGACTGAGGGCAGTGTACTGAACAACATTATATCAGTATTTACTTAATTTCCAACTACTAATTAGAGCTATCAGGAGTAGTATGTTTTTGGGTTGGTTACTACCTCCAAGTAAATGTGGCAAGAGGAAGTCATACAGTGTATTTCCCATGGGCAGCCTATCAGGTCTTGAAGTGTGGACACATGGATGCAAAATGGTTAGCCTATATTGACAGGCACAGTATTCTTAGAAGTGTAGTTACAACTGCGAACAAACCACCTCTGCAGACCATCATGTTATACAACATGGTTTGGGCAGTGGGCTGCAAAACACTTGTGTGTCAATACTGCACTCTGTTGTCAGATTTGAAAGAAATTTTCGCTTGTCTTGCTTTACATCTCGGACAAGCTTCCGACCTCCACATTCTGTGATGTGCTGTGGACGCCTAACACCTTATGGCTATACTCGTGTTTTCACCGACCTTCAAACGCTTTGCAGAGCGGCTTACGACAGTATCAAGCGACCAGTGGCCAGTTTCGCCGCTTCGCAGATGCTAAAAGGCAATAACAGTCTTCCCTTTGTCAGAGTCTGTTATGTAAGTGGATGTCTCAGTTTCCAGTTTATATCGTTGACAGCATAATTTCCCATTCGTTTCGGTTGTGTTTATATAGGCCGTTACGAGGGGGAGTTGGAAAATAAGTTTCCCCTGTCGACTGCGGGTAGAGTTGTGTGAAACGGGCGAAAGACGACACGGCAGATGATCGCGCACGTGAAAGACACCGATACATCATTGGGTAGAGGTCGACCGCGTTCAAGCAGAGGGCGCTGTCGCAGGGCCTGCGCAAAGCGGGTGCTAGCCGCTCGGTCTTTTCCTGGAGCTGTGGCGAGAAGGTGCGGTTTGGAATCGTTGTCAAAGGCGGAAGTGAGAGCTTGTTATCCGCTATGAATGGGCACGTGGTTTATGAGGCACATTAATTCATAACCGCGTTGTTGAGGTTTATGGGTCACATATGATGTCGAGGCAAATGGTGCGGAGATGGTGCCAGCAATTCAATGATGGACGTCAGCAAGTGCAGGACATACCGAGACCTAAACGCACGCGCACGGCCGCTACAGATGCAAATGTCAGGAAGGAGGATGACATGATTAAAGCGATCCGGCGTATCACCATCGATGGAGTAGCGGCAGAACTTGGAATCGGACATGAGCGAGCTCACAAGATCATCCACCACGTGACTTCCATCTGTTTCCTGTTTTGAAGAAGACTGTCGGCGGAAGGCCCTTTGGCAGCAATGCTGACGTCAAACAAGCTGTTCAACGCTTCTTCCATATGCAACGCCCTGATTTTTTCCTGGAAGGCTTTTTGAAGCTAATAAAGCGGTATGACAAATGTCTCAGTGTATTTGGAAATTATGTACATTACATCGGTATTTACTTCATTTGGAAACCAATATTTATAGCTATTAGGACTACAATTTTTTAGGTTGGTTAGTACCTTCAAGAATGTGTGGCAAGACCAAGTGATTAATACTTATTTTCCCATGGGCAGCAGGTCAGGTGTTGAATTGTGGATGTGTGAACGCAGAACGGTTAGACTATAATGACAAATGTAGTCCACTTACTCATGCAGCAACAACAATGCAGCAAACAACAGGTAGTAAAATATGTGACATGTTTGCTCAAATGGTTCAAATGGCTGGTTGGTTCAAATGGCTCTGAGCACTATGCGACTTAACTTCTGAGGTCATCAGTCGCCTAGACGTTAGAACTAATTAAACCTAACTAACCTAAGGACATCACACACATCCATGCCCGAGGCAGGATTCGAACCTGATACCGTAGAGGTCACGTGGTTCCAGACTGAAGCGCCTAGAACCGCACGGCCACACCGGCCGGCGACATGTTTGTAGGAAGACTGTTAAACATAGAGAAAAAGCGATTAACACACTGACTGGGGCACATATTAAGGTACCAATTATGGTACCTTACATTGCGCGTACACTCTTAACACCATGTATACTCGCTTTATCGAGCCGCAACTCTACCAGCGCCATTAAGTCCGCCATTGGACTGTTCTCATTATTTTTTGGCTCACCAGTGCATAACGGACATTCCAAACTGGGAAATCACACAAGTCGTTCCTATTAAAAAGAAGCCAACTGCTAACATTTGAACAGTTCCCTCACTTACAGAGTTAATAGTGCTACTAATGTGCATCCTGCACGACCTGAAAGGATAATGGAACTAGCAAAGCACTATTCGACTTGTAATATTTACACTAGGAAACGGTTGTAATTGCACTACACTGTTTTAACTTTAGAGAAAGCCGGGCTGCATTATTCAGCTCTAAGACAGTGCAAATAAATTCTTGTAGTGGTATTCACAGACATAGGTAGGGTAGATGAGAACGATCCAAACAATACCGAGTCATAAAATTTCTGTCGGGTTTGTAAACAATTTCGTGCAAGTGCTCTCTTATTCATGACTGATAAAATGTGAAAACGATCGCCGGCCGGAGTGGCCGTGCGGTTCTAGGCACTACAATCTGGAACCGAGCGACCGCTACGGTCGCAGGTTCGAATCCTGCCTCGGGCATGAATGTGTGTGATGTCATTAGGTTAGTTAGGTTTCATTAGTTCTAAGCTCTAGACGACTGATGTCCACAGAAGTTAAGTCGCATTGTGCCCAGAGCCATTTGAACCATTTTGAAAACGATCAAGCACTTTCTAGCAGATCGAGGAGAAGTCTCTTGTCTTTGCAAGTTCCGATTTAATGCATTCACAGTAGATACCTTATATCCTAAAGTAAACATCATAAAGCACGGTGATGATCGTGTGACGGTAGCAGGGGACTAGCACTGAGTGCAGCAGTGAACAGCTATATTACTCACGTAACTCCTGGGGCATTTACTGAGCATCTCATACTGCTAATGTTCAGTGGCCATACTTATAAGTCACTAGGTACCAGAAACTGTACACTAGACTATACTAACACTATGCGATTTTCATTTACGGAATGTTGACAAATATCTCGCTTTTCTCATTGAAAATATTCTGCAGGGTCTTATGCATAATAAATAGGTGTGCAAATCTTAAGGCCAAATGTAGACTCATCAGACAGTACATTATGATCGCCGACCTGTTATCGATATAAACCAATCCAGTCCAGGCGATTGCAGCGTCCCTTGACGAGGAATGACTGATATCCAGACATACGCACGGTGCATGCAATATCAGTGAGAGTGCTGCCCGTGTGTAGAATGCGGAAGCCGCGCTATCTACCTGAGTTTGACCGAGGGCAGACTGTGATGGGCCAGTGGCTCGGGACGAGAATTTCGCAAACTGCACGACTTGGCGGGTCCTCGGCGAGTACTGTGGCGAGTGTATTCAACACGTGTCGAAACCACGTCCAGTCGTCGTGGGGTTGAGCGGCCATTACTCATGACAAATGTTAGACGTCGTATGCTGGGCAGACTGGTAGAACAGGACAGGCGGCGAACTGTGTAGCAACTAACATCAGATTTTAATGCTGGGCAGGTTGCGGGTGTCCCTGAATACACGGGGGACTGAACACTCCTAGACGGCTGCTGTGACCGCGCGGTTCTAAGCGATTCAGTCCAGAACCGCGCTGCTGATGCGGTCGCAGGTTCGAATCCTGCCTCGGGCACGGATGTCTGTGGTGTCCTTAGGTTCGCTATGTTTAAGTAGTTCTAATTCGAGCGGACTGATGACCTCAGATGTTAAGTCCCATAGTGTTTAGAGCCATTTGAATTTGAACACTGCTAACGACAGACATTCGCAGCCATCGACTGATTCATATGCCAGTGTCAACACCACGACATAGGAAACTACAACTGAAGTGGGCATGTGACCATCGGCACTGGATGCTGGTGCAGTAGTAGAGCGTTGCATGGCCTGATGAATCCGGATTCCCGACACCTTCAGAAAGGTTCAAATGGCTCTGAGCATTATGGGTCTTAACATCTGGGGTCATCAGTCCGCTAGAACGTAGAACTACTTAAACCTAAATAACCTAAGGACATCACACAGAACCATGCCCGAGGCAAGATTCGAAACTGCGACGGAAGCGGTCGTGCGGTTCCAGACTGAAGCACCTAGAACCGCTCGGCCACAGTGGCCGGTCCCAATACCGTCTGTATCATGCTTGTGGGAGGGCGTGAATCCATCGCCTACCAGGAGAACAGCTCCTTGACACCCGTACTGCGGGACAGAGACAAGCTGGTGGAGGCTGCATTACGCTCTAGGGAATGTTGACGTGACTATCCATGGGTCCAGTGATTCTCGTGCAAGGTGCAATGGCGCACCAAAGTGCGTCCTACACTAGTTGCGGGCATGCACACCCCTGCATGGCTGAAATTCCACCTGGAATATGCCAGTACTTGAGAAAAATGCTGTTAGCGATTCCGTATCATCTGTTGTCGCCGTGTACAATAGGCTCTGAGCACTATGGGACTTAACTTCTGAGGTCATAAGTCCCCTAGAACTTAGAACTACTTAAACCTAACTAACCTAAGGACGTCACACACGTTCATGCCAGAGGCAGGATTCGAACCTGTGACCGTAGCGGTCGTGCGGTTCCAGGCTGAAGCGCCTAGAACCGCTCCGCCACTCTGGTCGGCCACGTGTACAATTCCAGGTGGCAATAAGTACTTAAGCACTAAGGTGCTGATGATTTCTTTATCCTTTGTTTCAGTGATTACGTGTAGTGTACATTTTACGTTATGCAGAGAGCGCTGAATTCTTTACTTTTTCATGTTTAGTTTCAGTGTTTTGAATGCTGTTGGCAAAAGAAGATTTCCTTTATATGATTTGACGTGTTGTGCACATGTTTATTACTACTGCAATGAATGTGTTTATCAAGAATAACGATATCTTGCTTATCAGGCTATTACTGCGGTATCGGTGGCCATCCGGACGGTCTCACTTTAAAATACGAGAATCGCCAGTTACGCCGCCGCGTTTGTCACAGCTGCCACCGTGGCACGAGGGCACTACCACAGTGTCGCTTACACCGCTGCCAATGACATGCAAACACCCCTCCATCCCCTCCACCGGCCCCCCCCTCCCCCCGCCTTCCAGAGCTCTAGCTGCGGGTATATTTCTGTTGAAACATCGACGCACAGAGCTCTCACTCCGTGTTCTTCAAATTCAAAACATTTTGAACTTGACGGCTTGTCATCTACGGACCAATGATTCTACTCAAGACTGACTAAAGTGTAAACCTTCGCCATATATTTCAACATTCAAGTATATTGTTAACAACTAAGGCCGCAACTACAGCAATCAGAGTTAGATATTACTTTTACTTTTTCATATTAGATGGAGAATAAATTAATATCTGAATTCTCTGTCCACGAACCACATCTATTTTTCGGTCCTGGATGCACAAAAGGCCCACAGAGAGCGCAAAGGAAGTTGTAATAGTTATATTCTTTTCTTTGTTTCGTAAACTGATTATCTCAGAAAATATAAGTTTTGATGATAATGACTAAACTAAAATTATGTAGTAAACCTGAAGTTCGTGAAAATCATACAATATCCTGGTCTTTTCCTATTACTATGCAAAACTTATTTTTTGACACGCAATTTTCAGCCTTCATTTGACGTTTTACTAGAGTTATTTTAATGATGGACTTAGGACACTGATGTTCAGAAAAAACAGAAAACCGTGAACGACTAGAGATAGGGCTTATATATATATATATATATATATATACTCTCTCCGTCTTCAGGCCACGAGGGGCCTATCGGGAGCATCCGACCGCCGTGTCATCCTCCCACGAGGAGGATGCGGATAGGAGGGGCGTGGGGTCAGCACACCGCTCTCCCGGTCGTTATGATGGTATTCTTCACCGAAGCCGCTACTATTCGGTCGAGTAGCTCCTCAATTGGCATCACGAGGCTGAGTTTACACCGAAAAATGGCAACAGCGCATGGCGGCTGGATGGTCACCCATCCAAGTGCCGGCCACGCCCAACAGCGCTTAACTTCGGTGATCTCACGGGAGCCGGTCCCACTGCGACAAGGCCGTTGCCTACTTTTGTATATACAGGACATGTAAATTAGCGTGTTCTGTAGAAATGATCAGCATGTGTAATACGTCGGCCCTTGTGTTCAAGGTCAACATCGATATAGCGGCGCAACACCACCCACCGGCAAAATGGGCCTGCGACTATGTCGCTATGAGCCGAAAGTATTGGATCAGCGTGACTTGAGCAGACGTACAGGATGCCCCGCAGATGTATGCGTGAATCGTACCGTCAGATCAGTGAGTCTGAAAGAGGGCACATTATTGACATGAGAGAATATGATCCACCCATCCGGGAAATTGCTGCTCGTTTGGGACGAAATGTATCGGCGGTGGAACAGGTGTGTGCAGAACGGTTCACAGAAGACCGTAGAACTCGAGGAGATAGGTCAGGTAGTACCAACCACAGCACTCCCGAGAAGATCGCCACGCGAATGGCATTGCAGGACAGATCTGCACTCTCCTCGGCTCTGGCGCAACAGTTGAACACATCATACATTATCAGGAGTGACAGTCCATCGCCGTTTATTACGGCATGGGTTACGTACGCATCGTCCACCTCTCCGGTCACCTTTGACGAATGTGCAGAAACGTGCCAGACAGCAATGGTGTATGGAAAAATGTCACTGGGGCACGAACGGCATCAGATAAGTGCTTTCGAACGAATCCAGGTTCTGTTTGTTTTAAAATTATGGCCACATTTTAGTTCACCGCAGACAGGGGCAGAGGCGTCATAGTGACTGCATTCACACTTAGACATACAGCACCAACTCAAGGCCTTATGATGTGGGCTGCTATTGGGTAGAACCGCAAAACACAGTTGGTGCGTGTGCAGGGCAATACGACCAGTGTGACCTACGTGAATGACATCCTGCGACCTGTAGCCATACTCTTTCTTCTCGACACTCCGAACGTCATTTTTCATCAAGACAATGCACGACCACGTGTTCCTGCACGAACACTTTGTTTGTTGTAGTCACAGGATGTCGGCTTTCTGCCCTGTTCCGCCAGAGCACCAGATTTGTCGTCAATGAAAAATGTGTGGGATATGGTGAGACGACAGGTTCAGAGCTATGCCAACCACTACAAATGAAATTAAGAACCAGCTGAATGCAGTACGGACGGCTGTACCACAGGACGCCACTCGTGCCTTAGACGCGTAAATGCCATCACGCAAGGTAGAAGTTATCAGGACCCATGACGGACCCTGTGCCTACTACGCAGCAGAATATATGCTGAACCGAGGTGACTGAAATGCTAATCATTTCTGGAGAACATACAAATTTATATGTCCTTTGAATGTGAACGTCCTATCTCCTGTCGTTCAAAGCGATTTTTTTTTCTGAACATGAGTGTAGATGCAATCCTATACGAAATTTGTAACATATTGTACGCGACAGTTCCGTGCCAGCGATTACGTTTATATAGAGAACAAGCAACAAAGTTATTGTTATGTGTTTAAATAAATATCTAAATCTTACCAGTACTTATTTTGCAGTGGAATAACCTTGAGTTCCCAAAATGTCTCCACTAATGTTTGGCGTTAAACCCAACGACAAAAAACAAATTCATCACCGCTAGCGTCTCTCTGGAGTGCACCAAACATCTGTTTTTCGATACTACGTTACATAGACATCCTGCTCTCCGAAATCAAGCGCTAAATGTAGTATTGTCGCTGACAGTGATGACTGCATATGAAGACATGCGTAAGTACTTCATATGACATATTAAAACACAAAATAGTAGTAATAACTTTTATGAAACAATGCCTTAGTCAATACCTTGTCCGATATTGACAATGGGAAAAGTGTCGTACCGACAAATATCGAACTTAGTTTGCAAAACAAATATTTTCTAGGAGCGAGCAGCATTCCTTCACGTACGAAAAATATTGAACGGAAAATATGCATTACGTATAAAGTGCTAAGTCAACTATAATTATGGAAATCGAGATGGATAGCCTTTAACAAAAATTTATGAGAGCACCAGTTGACGAATAAATATGACGGAAGCCTTTTTGCGTTTATCGTTTTAAGTTTAATGTGCCAGTTGTAAACATGGGTACAAACAGTACTGGATTCCTGTCAACTTAAAACGAATGCCTTTTCAGTTAAAAATGAATTCTCTTGTACTAAGTAATTTTTTGTGTGTAACTTATGATGAAAATTAAATAAATGGTAATATCAAATGGTTGAAATGGCTCTGAGCACTATGGGACTTAACATCTGAGGTCATCTGTCCCCTAGAACTTAGAAATACTTAAACCTAACTAACCGAAGGACATCACACCCATCCATGCCGGAGGCAGGATTCGAACCTGCGACCGTAGTGGTCGCGCGGTTCCAAACTGAAGCGCCTAGAACCGCTTGGCCACACCGGGCGGCAAATGGTAACATCCACAAAGTAATACACACTAGGCGAGAGCCGTGAAACAGTGCATCGAATATTTTGTTGTTACTGACATTACTGGAATTATCTCGAGAGAAAGTTGATAAATAAGTATCATAACGGCTGAAGCGCGTGACATTCAAGGAAGCTGAAAACAGATGGAAGGCGGTCGACATAATAGGTGTAAAAGGGAAACCTATAAACGAAGAGAATGATATGGAGAGGAGGGCAAAAAATTATTCGCTGTTCTTGATTTATGGAGATTTCAGCTCACGGATGAATGAGCTGCAACGCCACACTAATAATTACCTGGAAAATTGAAACTGGGTCACCTGCCGCTCTCCTATTAATCCATTAAGGGCCCACAGTAATGGTACTTTGTGCGGTTACTGACACAGGGGGGATTACTATAGCGAAACCATGCTGGCATGTTTTGGACGCTGAAATATTCCCTTTGTGTGGCGCGTTGCTTTTATTTCTAGTGGAGCGTTAGTGGGAATGATGACATGTCGAACAGGAAGCGTGCGGTTCCCTATTCGATAACCGACCAATCACGAGAGTGTTGTTCGACAGAATAAATGAAAATGTTTTCTTCTTTCCTCTGTGCAGCAGAACGTTTCGTTAACATCTAATGCTATTTCAGCCTGATATATGGCCATAAAAGTACAGGCCGAAATTTTAACCGCATGGTGTTTGCTTTAACGGCTTAGTTTCAGCTGTAGGCCATTCGCGAGAGAGTGCGTTACCTTAGACCGTAAGTCTTAGGACTGGGTCCCTGAAACTTGTGTGTTGCAGCCTCTCCTCTCCAAACAGGCCACGTGTCACGGAATGACTCCAAGTTCAAACTAGCCGCTGACCCTCAACTGTTCATCTGAAACGTCACACATTATGTCCCACTATGACTGCGACGCGTGTTCTCTTGACCCTGGCGTAGCACTGGCCGATGGCTTTTGAGAAATCTGTAGCTAGTGGAAACGTTGAGTTGAACCGTGGGACGGATTTAGATTACTCATTTGGGAAACCACTATCCTCACCATGTTGAAACTCATTACTGGAACACCACAATGGGCTTATGTAACAAACGTCAACTTGGATATAGGAGTGAATACGGTCTCAGTGCAGCCATCTGTAGTCTCTATAGAGTGTTTCATTATTATAGATACAAAAGAAATGGGCGTGTAGAGAACAACGAACCAAGCAAACAATCCTAACAAACATACGGCCATATTTCCCACCTGACCGATTTGCTGCTGATGTGTAACTTCATCATATTGCTAGAACCCATTCGACTCCCTCGAACTGAACCTGCAGAAATGCCTCATTTTAGCCGGTGAGACCATAGATGGTGGTATAAGCGGCATACTGTATAAGTGATTAAGTATTCTCACCCGAGTTTTGCGGTAATTAAGGCAGTCCGCCGTGTAGTAATTCTTCCTACCTGTCGTGTGGTGATGCCCTCGTATTTTTACGTCCCTTTGCAGATCTGTAGCAGCGCTGTCGGATTCTGAAAGGGCAATGCTACTGTCTGTGTTTTATGTAATGAAGTCGGAAGAAGTCTTTTTGTGCTAATAATTTTTATGAGAAATGCCATTATGGGGCGTTTATTTAAGAAACACCGTAAAATGAACTAGTTCACACTGATTATATGCTAACTATTAACAGTACGAGAGTATGATCTACCGCATGACTAGATCGAAAGGCATCCTATCGACGACTGACGACTATGGCACCCAGTCTGTAACTCGAGCATAAAATTGGCATATTTCAATTAAGATAGTACATCTTTAGTTATTTATTAATGTCGGCGTTTTCTATCATTGTGAAATTAGTGAAAATAAAATTAGGCACTTCCTAAAGTGTGAGTGGCGAAAGTCAACGTACGTTAACAAATATTTATTAATAACAATTACCTGATAGGCGCCAGAATAAATGTGCTTCCCCAACGTACCTCATTTCTGGCGTCACGAGCGATTTTCGCATCGGCACCTCATCCCACTGGCTCTTAAATCGCCAAATGGCCAACCGCCTCTACTAGCCAGTGTGGAAACCTAATGCACGCTCCATACTCCATACATACTGCAACGCTGATACATTCACTTCGCGTATGTGAAATAGCAAAACTAGAAATGTAAATGAAATGCGCTCTTATCTGTTAATAAGGGGCACCTCAGAATACCTGCAACACAAGCTTATTCACTGTTTGTATGGTGCTCCTTACGATGAAAGGATACTATGTGGTACATAAATGGTGCTTCACAGGCACTGATTCATGCTGCTATTCGGGATGATTTAATACTAATCTTCGACAACAAGTGTGTCGCTAACGACTCGCCAATACCATGGCCTCCCAGATTTCTCACCGAGCGAGGTGGCGCAGTGGTTAGACACTGGACTCGCATTCGGGAGGACGACGGTTCAATCCCGCGTCCGGCCATGCTGATTTAGGTTTTCCGTGATTTCCCTAAATCGCTCCAGGCAAATGCCGGGATGGTTCCTTTCAAAGGGCACGGTCGACTTCCTTCCCCGTCCTTCCCTAATCTGATGAGACAGATGACCTCGCTATCTGGTCTCCTTCCCCAAACCAACCAACCAATCAGATTTCTCAAGTTGAACCAGTAGGATTTTGTTTTCTTTTTTTTTCTTGGGGGGGGGGGGGGGGGGGGTTGCATGTAAAAGCTTTGGTGTCTTCCAGCGCAGTTAATAGTGTCCTTGAACTAAGGGAACGCATAATGGTTGTCATTACATTTAGAACACGGCTGGTATTTTTCATGATGAGGAGACCTATTTTCCGCCCTTGGTTTCGGCTTGCACTTCCTCATCCAGATTCAAGCCAGAAGTTTAAGTAGCAAAATCATTTAGGGTGCGCGAAGAAAACACATATGTGAAAACGAGGAGCTGGCAACACTGCCACATCGTGCAACGCATTCAGTACGCAGAGGAACGTGTCATCACCCCTCGTTACCGTACCAGCTTTCGTAGCTCGCTGAATAGCCTTTTGGGACGTCAAACCTTCACCCACCATCAAGCTATGGATCGAATCTTCGCCAGGTTTAGTTTATATTTCTTAGGCGTCCGTTCCCCATTTCTCGTCGTTTACAAGCTGCACATCATTTTGTCACATGACAACAGCTTGTCACATGACTGTGGGATCCATTAAACTGCATGCATGTGTCTACTAACCACACAGTGCACAACGACAACTGGTCCTGTCAAGTTCACGTGGGGCGGCTTCCCGATGGAAGTATCCAGACGATGAATATGTCGTTATGCTATTGGTGCTGGGTGAATCCGATAACATAGCTGATGCAGCTGCTCGTGCGTATGTTGCACGGTACCCTCAAAGGCACTATCCCGAAAAGAATACTTTTAGTCGACTGTAGCAACGCCTTCGGAGAACCGGTAATCTTCGTGCACAAGTAGCAGACAGAGGTCGACCGAGTACTAAAATTACTCCACAAACTGACGAAGCGATTCTTGAAACAGTTCACTAGTCACCTCGAGGAAGTACCCATGATACTGTAAGGCAGTTCCAGAAATCTGAAAGTCTTCGTACATCCATAGTTGAAATGGAGGACAGTGGGACGTCAGCTGGTATAAATTTATATTAAAAATGAAGAAATTCCTCCAGCTGTATTTAAGGTGTTGATTTTATTTTGGCAACTAGTTTCAATGTTGTAACAACATCATCATCAGGCACTATAAAACATAACATACATGCAACAACCAATGTGGCATCAGTAATCTAAGAGTTATTATGTAAACAAATATATTATAAACATATTACATAATGGACGAATTCAATAAAATTAATTACATTTTGGCCGTTTTCATTAAATGCATTCCTTCTGGAAATTAACAATTTATGTGGTACCAATAAGTACAAATGAAATTATATATACGGGATCGTTTTTATTACAGATCAATGTCAAGCATTAAATGAAATGGGAGTATATATAAAAAAAGCCCGTCCGGTTGGCTGTGCGGTCTAACGCACTGCTTTCCAGTCGGGAAGGAGCGCCTGGCCCCCGGCACGAAACCGCCCGGCGGGCTTGTGTCGAGGTCCGGTGAGCCGGCCAGTCTGTGGATGGTTTTTAGGTGGTTTTCCATCTGCCAAGGCGAATACGGGCTGGTTCCCCTTATTCCGCCTCAGCTACACTATGTCGGCGATTGCTGCGCAAACATAGGGGCTACACTTGTCTGGTGTGAGACGTTCCCTGGGGGGTCCACCGGGTGCCGAACCGCACAATAACCCTGGGTTAGGTGTGGGGTGGCGGAGGGGTGATGTGGACTGCGGTAGTCGTCGTGGGGTTGTGGATCACTGCGGCTGCGGCGGGGACGGATCCTATCCGTCGTTTCTAGGCCCCGGTTTACAATACAAAATATAAAAATCTTCTGTTACAAGCCGTTACGCTTACGAATAATACACTAAAGAGAATACGCATTGCTGTTCAGACATATGTAGGGTAAGATCCATTGAAGTTATTAGTAGTTTGTCGGTGGGGCAGATAAACAGTATCATAAATATTTTCAAAAGCTGTGGTGTAAGTAGGACCGATATTATTCCTTTGATTGCATGACGCGATATGGCGAGAGACGTCGGCCTGTTAACAATTACCGGATGCCAGTGATCCGTACAGATTCACATGGTTTTCCATAAGGTAGTTGATTGGCCTCTAGATTATGTGAATTCATGTACTTGGATTTACACCCCTATGTATGGAGATTTGTCCATTAGTATTGATTATAAAGTAATAGTTCATGTGTTTGTGCTCGGTTATACCTACTATGGAGTTCACTATGTAGTCAATTCGATAGAGAATTCGCTTTCGCTTGTCAGACTCCATACTGGACACATTATCGTCTTTCGCTGTTACGAGTCAATTTCATCCTAATCATTTAAGAGACCTTATTTTCAGAATAATTTTACTTCTCGCTCTCATGCTTGTTATCGTAAGCAGTGGATAGATTACATTTTAACTATTAATTTTATACAAGAACTGATGTATATGGATAAGCGAAACAAATGAATATCCATGGTCTAATGGTGATATTGGTTGTTAGACTTTCCGCCGTCCTAATAAGTAGTGATTAAGTATGTAATTGAGTTTAATTAATTTAATCAACCTTTTACTAGATCAAATTTACAATACGAGTGTTATACGCTGTATACTTTACTCTGTGTCCTCTTTCTGGTAAGTGTTTATTAGAAGAACATCAAATATTGTACGGGTGTGGAGAATTGTTTCGACTGTCAGTACCTAGTTACTTCTTTTAGAGTATTGCTATGAACTTGATCGTTCTATTGGCCATGTAAGCATACTAGAATTACACTATTTGTGACCAAGGTTACGGCCGTCGATGAGACAAAGACGTTGAAATAGGATTTTTCAGCGGCTTGTTAACTTACTTTTTTATCGAATGAGTAGGTTTTAGATTGATTAGTATCTATTTTGCACCACAGGCTACCTTTTATTAACTAGGTTCCATAATACTCGTTATCCGGTTTCTTATTACTCGTTTTGCTACGTTATGATTGACATTGTTTAAGTAACTTGCGTCACTGTCACTTTAGTATGATGACACTGCAGTGTTATGCAAACATAACTCTATTTCTACCTTCCCTCCCTTTACTATTCTTTAATAATGGATCTTACCCTACATATGTCTGATTAGCAATGTATATTCTCTTTAGCTTTGTTTATTATACGTAAGCGTAACGGCTTGTCATATAAGTTTTTTTATATATATACATATATATACTCCCATTTCATTTAATGCTTGACATTGATCTGTAATAAAAACGGTCATGTATGTATAATTTCATTTGTACTTATTGGTACCACATAAATTGTTAATTTCCAGAATGGTTGCATTTAATGCAAACAGCCAAAATGTAGTTAATTTTATTTCATTCGTCAGTTATGTAATATGTTTCTAATATATTTGTTTACATAATAACTCGTAGATTACTGATGTCACATTTGTTGCTGTATGCGTGATATACTTTACAGGGCCTGAAGATGATGTTGTTACAACGTTGAAACTAGTTGCCAAAATAAAATGGACACCTCAAATACAGCTGGAGGAATTTCTTCATTTTTTGATAGGAATCTCAAAGACTGGTTGTTGAGATGTTACACGATGAAGAACTGCATCCATATCATTATGTGTTAACTAACATAAGCTTTCAAAAGGCGGCATTCGGCAAGTACAGCTTTGTGAATGGGTTTGGCACCCAGTGGAAGATGACGAACGTATGAAGTGACGAATCTAGCCTCACTCATGAAGGTATTTTCAACGTCCACAACAGCAATTATTGGTCTGAATACATCCCATATGTCACCCATGATCGTGGCTTTCTGGGGCGCTTTGGGGTAGACCTGTGGGTTGAAATTCGTGGGAGGAGTGCTTTAGAGCCTTTAGCTATTGCCGGGCAAGTTGAATGTTGTCCTCTATCCTACGTCTCTTTCCAGTACTTTGCCTGATGCATTAGAAAACGTTCTACCTGGTGCTCGGCGACAGCTATGGTTTCAGCATGGTGGTGCACCGACACGCTTCGGAATGAATGCGTGTAACTAACTAAATGAAGCGTTTCCAGGGAAACAGATTGGTAGTGGAGGTCCAATGTTCTGTCTTCCACGTTCCTAGGACATTAAACAACTAGATTTTTATTTGCAGGGACACTTAAAGGAATAAGTTTAAATTGAAGTTTATAGTGCTCCACCCATGCTTGTACGCGACCTAATAGATAGTGTGCGTGCCGCTTCAGCGATGGTGGATGCTGGTATGTTGCGTAGGGTCCAGCAAAGAATGATCGAGCGAGTGGAAAAGTGTTTGCAAATGTAAGGTGGTCGCTTTGAACAGCTTCTCTAAAGTGAACGTTGCTCGTACGTATGCATACCATTTCTGTTAAATCTATTGGTGGAACTAGGTTTCGCTAGATTCATTATGTGTTGAACTGGGATGAGGAATTGCATGCTAACAACCAAGTGAGCATTTTTCTTCCCACTGTACTCAGTCATAGTACGCCGTACTGGGGAATGTAAAAGTTTTCAGATTTATGTTTATTCTGGCAATTAGTGGAGTTTCCTTGTCCTCTACTTGCCCGGTTCGTTTATACCTCTATGCTAGAAAAATTCCCCGTACAAGGTAAAATTACGCAGCAGCTTTCACGTTCAGAAATCTCCTTTCAATCAAGACTGTGTTGTACCTCGTCTAAAAGGAGAATATTCTACTAGCATTTGCCGAAAATGGACAGCGCAAAAATCATTTCGTACTGAGACTGAGATTTATCGCTCCGTGTTATTGCTGCTGGGCATAGTCAGGTAACAACGAATGTCAATGGAATAGCAAGTCGATGGACTCAACAGGGCCATACCCAACGCTGTGAGGAAATCAACAGTGCAGCGTGACTAGTTCCCGAGAAAACCGGCGTATTGTTTGTTCATCTTACAGCAGCACCACGGATTGTCCGCATGGTACCAATCCTGCGGCTATCCTTGACGTTGCAGCAGAGACATGCACTTCGACTGAAGTGCGCCGAAAGATATCACACAACACAGGAGTGCCACCATGTCATCTCGTAAGACGAATCCCCAGTTTACCATACCTCACCACGATACAGGTATTCAGGTGCGGAGATGGATAACTAATATTGCGGCGCTGCATTCGTCATCGTCATGGCGGCCCAGCACCTGCTGTCGGGTGCACAGTTCTGTTAGCTACACCCCAATATTACTCATCCTTCGCTTGGACGGTAACATGGCGAGCAGGCGTTACTCTTCCGATGTGTTGATGCCGGTAGCTGTGCCACATGTGGATGTCTCCTGGAAGCCATCTTTCAGCAAGATAACACCAGATTGCATATACACATGCTTCCCTCACCTACCTCGACGCAGAAGGTCTTAGGCTGTTGTGGCCAGGATGTTGCCTAGAGACTGGCAAGCCAATACTGATCACATACTGCTGTGGCCTTCTCCACCAGACATCACGGCGCCTAGAGTATCAGCAACCAAACTGACAGCCTGCAGCCTCGGGTTGCCCGCTCGCAGACGCACCGAGGCACTACACAACCGACGGCCACGACAGCAGCAACAACAACAACAACAACACTGCAGAACACCAGCGGCCACCAGGGGCCACTACCGGCCCACATAAACATAAGGAATAGGTCGCTGCAGATCCCGGAACTATTTTCACACGTCATACCACGTGATGGAAAATAGTTCCGAGGTACTCATCCTCCGAAGCGCTCTAAAGGCCGGCACTCGGCCGCACATCGGCAGTTCTTCGACCGCCAGCATACTTGGATAGCTGCCGCTCCGGCAGCCCGGCTTGGATCTTCTCGCCGATCTCTGGAATGGGCTTGGTATATCAGAGAAGTCTCTGGCAGAGACTAGTAGGGAATTATTTCTGTTGTTTTCTATATTATTTTTGTATGTAGTTGTGATTCGAAGACGGATCTCTATTTTGTGTTGGTGTTATACTTGGAGAATTTGTTTCGGTCAGTTGAACAGTCCATAAATTGTTTTCGGACTTTGATCGTTAGTTTCTTCTGCTTGCGCATACAAAGCACATACCACGACTGATAAGCCCTGGTGTAAATGTTAGACAACATTGAATGGTGTACCCATATGTGTCATCCAAAAACAGGTAGTTTCAATGCCTAACCCAAAAAAATTGATTACATCGGAGATTTTGTATAGCACTGCTGACAATCTAGCTTCGAGCCATGTGCTGGGTAAACTGTTATTACAAATGTTTATCACACCACATATTTCCTTACAGAGTAGAAATGTGTCATTAAAATTAAGAATGAGTACTAGGACGATAGCTGAACGAAGTTTCTACGCTGATGATAGCTAGCTAGTCAATTACATATTCCACAGATTGTTAGACCGATTCTTTTAATGAAATGATTTGGAATGCGTCATTTTACAGAATGTGATATATGATTAGTGTTCACATTAATGAACAAAAGATTTTATGTCCTCTTCATCGAACTACACAAACAAACAGGATTTTTTTACAGTCTACCGGTTTTCAAAAAGAAAATCGTCCATTTAACAAAAGGAGTAGTTCTGGAAAAATTATTGTAGGTCAAATTTAAAACATTCTCTGTGTGGTATCCACCTCGATTAAATCTCCTCACCGAGTAGCGGCGAGCTCCACTACACTCGGCCAAGAAATAGATCGTTGGCCGCACTTATCCGTGCGCGGCCCGCTGCTAACATCGCAGCCGCCTTCGGGCGCACCCACTTCAAAACACAGAAATTGGCGTCCCATAAACTTAGTTATTGATCACCCGCCAATGCTCTGCTTCCTGGACTCGGGTAGGCGCGCCCCGGATCGAATCCACCTTGCGGATTACGCCGAAGGCGGCCGGTGTGTCGGCCAGCCTGGATGTGATTTTTAGGCGGTTTTCCACATCCCGCTAGGTGAATTCCGGGCTGATCTGCCTCAGTTACACGACTCACAGACATTTGAACACGTTCGCACTATTCCATGGATTACACTAGACGCGGACAGTTGGGGTACACTAACTCCGTCCTGGGGGGTACAGGGTGGCGGCAGGAAGGGCATCCGGCCACCCCTTAAAACTAACCTTGCCAAATCCGTTCCTATGCGTGCCGACCCTGCGACACCGCGGGACAAGGCACCAGCAAAACAAAAGAAGGAAAGAAAGAAACTTAGCGACTGATCCCCAGAACATGCAGCGACCTCACCCTCCGGCTCCATTAACTATGGAGGCTTATTTACCGCCCCTCCTGACGTCTATCAGCCAGTTCTCATCGTGTTATGTTTCTACTCCACAACTAGGAAGTGCTACGTCGCGGAGGACATGCTGTTCGATGTTGATTCGGCTGTGCTCTGGACTTAGAAACCGAATGCTATACTGGAACTTGGATATCAACGTTCAAAGCCTTAGTGTGTGAACGGACTTGTGATTTCCGCCGGAATTCTGCATTTCCACTTGCACTTCCTGGACATTGTTATATCCAACATCAATTTATATTATTTTCCATAAGCTGTTTATCTACATCTTGGCAACAGAATTATTTGTACCAGTGTTGTGTCAAGAAACTGTTGCGTCAAGAAACCGCAGGTTTATTGTGTTCAAAAATGGTTCAAATGGCTCTGAGCACTATGGGACTTAACTTCTGAGGTCATCAGTCCTCTAGAACTTAGAACTACTTATACCTAACCAACCTAAAGACATCACACACATCCATGCCCGAGGCAGGATTCGAACCTGCGACCGTAGCGGTCACACGGTTCCAGACTGTAGCGCCTAGAACGGCTCGGCCACTCTGGCTGGCGTCATTTTGTTATTCCTAGTTTTAATACAATAAAATGGCGAGGATCCAGCCACCAGCTACTTTGGAATCTCTACCCAGCGACTTATTCATCAGCAGGACTGGGACCAGAAGCTGCTACTGAACACCGTCCAACCACTTCATCAAAGCTTACTGCAGATGCAATCCATACTGCAAATGTCGGCTTTTCCTTCCTATGACTAAGCTTTAGAGGACCGAGAACCCTACTAATCAAGATTTCTGAATCATTTCCACGCATTCATGGTAACTGACACCAGCGGCATGAAATCTTCGGTTTTGTCATGGTCAAAACCGGACATTTACCGTCTGCTGTGCAAACTGGCCGACTTACCTAAGCCTTCAGAGCTCACCTTTTCAAATATTCGTTCGTTGCTGACTAAATATTAGTAGCGGCATAAGCATGTCGTTTCCTACCGGGTAACATTTTACTAATGCAAGAAACAGCCAAATCAGACACATAGAGAATGGGCCACAGAGTTTGAAAGTTTAGGGTAAAACTGTCATTTTGTTACCCCTAAAAGTAAGGAGTCATATGCAGAAGAAATAATAAGGGACAGGATTATCCCGGGTGCTCCAGACAGGTATTTCCAGTACTAGACACTTCAACTCGAAGACCCGTCATTAAATAAAGTTTTGGACTTAGCACAAAGCTTCGAAGTGACCGGTGCAGTAGCCAAGAATCTGGAGTCGTAGATCGACATAGCAGCTGTTAGTGTAAACACATCCGAGCCAGCAGCAAATGGCAACACAAGTGGCTATTTGGATGTAGCAACTGCACAGACAGGACGCTGTACTATTAACCAATAACGTTCTCCACTCTGCTCGAGCGATCAAACCGGTCTTGGGTACCGAAACAATTGTCGTAATGTCAGAATTGTTTAAAAAATATCAACGTGAAAACTGTCCTGAAAGATGGGCCTAGTGCCAAAACTGCTCCTCCAACGGCCATTTACCAAGACGTCCTCCTCACCAACAGCTGGGTGATAATCTGGTAGCCACAATAGACCATCAAGAGATCTCCAATTAGCTTTTCGTAAGTTAAATTCCAAGTAGACACAAGCGAAGCCGTGAGCATTCTGAATTATGGTATCTATTTGAAACTTGAAGCTCCTCTCTTGCAAGAAACAAAGAGACGTCTAATGGCACGTACTAAACATACCACCCCAGTACGTGGCCGAATATAATTGCAAACGACCTACCATAACGTCACCCGCCACCCAGACGCATGTCACACTGAAACGTAATGCACGGCCTCTGTATTTTCGAGTCCCCTTCTTTCCGTTAGCGCTCAGACACCAAGTAAAGGAAGAGCTTTATCGCCTAACTGCAATTGGAGTTCTAGAACCTATTCCTTCTAGTCAATGGCCTCCCACATTACTCATAGTGCGAAAGCCATCGGGGAAGATCCGCTTGTGCAGCGATTTTACAGTAACTGTCAACGCCCAATCAGAGATTGAGACATATCCTATTCCGAAGTCGGATGAATTATTCTCAAAATTAAAAGGTGTCAACTTCTTCTCTAATCAGACGTAGCGGATGCATACCTCCCACTTCCCCTTGATGCAGAATCTCAACAGTTTCTTACACTTAACACGCCTCACTGGTTTATCGTTTAAAACGCATAATGTTTGGTGTCGCAAGTGCCCCCCTCCGTTTTGCAATGGTTTTTGGCACAATTAGTACTTAAAGTGAATAGATGCTTTAAGTATTTAGACCACAGCATTGCAACAGGGAGAGCCACGGAGGAACACCTTCACAATCTGAAATCTTTACTATCTTAAGAAAGGCTGGGCTAAAATACAGAAAAGAACAATGTTCTTTCCAGCCTGAAAGTGAGTACCTCGGGCACATAATTCCCAGCTCCGGCATTCGTCCTTTGGACAGACATGTCGATACCAAAATCAAGCTTCCCAGACCAACAATGTTTAAGGAGCTTCCTTCCTTTGTGGGGAAGATATCATATTACCGAAAGTTCCTATCCGCAGTAGCAACAGAAACCGCCCCCTCGTCCCAATTATGCAAAAATGGGGTGCCTTTCCAGTGCTTAGTATCTTGCGAGCGAGGTTTCCACAGGTTGAAATCACAGATGTTGACGGCCCCATGCCTCGCACGTTTTGATCCAACAAAACTGATTGTTATTGCAACGGACATATCTGATACGGGCGTCGGAACAGTCCTGGCACACATAGAGCCGGGTGACTCTGAGCACCATGTGGCCTATGCTTCACAAACATTGACAGACGCCCAACGAAGGTACGCCCAAATAGAAAAAGAAGCGCTAGCTATCATCTTCGCATTAAAGAATTTCCAGGTTTTTGTGTATAGCACAAAGTTTCACCTCATCACAGTCCAGAAACCACAGATGTCCCTATTGAAGCCAGCAGCGAAGATTACAGGCAAAACTGCCCAACACTTCCAGCGTTGGTCTTTATTTTTGGCGCGCTACCAGTGTGAGATTTGCTCCCGCAACATGAATGAGCATGCCCTCTCCCGCCTTCAAATGGCTCTGAGCACTATTGGACTTAACTTCTGAGGTCATCAGTCCCCTAGAACTTAGAACTACTTAAACCTAACTAACCTAGAGACATCACACACATCCATGCCCGAGGCAGGATTCGAACCTGCGACCATAGCGGTCGCTCGGTTCCAGACTGTAGCGCCTAGAACCGCTCGACCACTCCGGCCGGTTCTCCCGCCTTCCTTGGGGAACCAATCCAGAGTTCGACAAAGAAGAGATACTGTGTTTTCACATCGGTGAAGAAGCGGAAGCCGCCGTACATTCTTTTCCCATCACCAGCTTCCGGCTGGAAGACGCAATCAGGAGTCACATACTTCAAGGATGGCCCGAACGACAGCCTCCCAATGCTTCCGTGGGATTCCGTCTGTTCTTTAAAGCCCGCCATCAGCTCATGTTGATCGATGGAATAACTCTACTCGTTTCCGACGAGGGACACCCAAGAGTCGTCATTCCTTATTGTCTACGTCGTCGGCACATCTTGCAAATATTGCACCAAAGTCAGTGGGGTGAATCCAGAACGACACTTGTGGCTCGCAAGATCTCTGACTGGCCATGCATGAACCATTAGATTGAACGACTCATCCAAACATGTCCATTCTGCCAAAGCCTGCAGGCAGCCCCACGATATTTACTTCTAGGTCACCGTGTGCTCGTCATTGGGAGCAGGTACATATTGATTCTGCCCAAGCAGTCTCCAACAAAATGTTCTTGATAGTCATCGATACTTACTCTCGATTTCCGTACACTGTCCGATGCAATGATACGTTAACCACCAATATCGTCAGAGCTTTAGAAATAAAATTGCAATTGAAGGTCTGCCAGAAGTGCTCGCGACTGACAACAGTCCACAATTCCGTAACAGAACTTTCGTCGTTTCTGTGCCCAGCATGGCATTCGTCACATTCCAACATTCCCTTACTATCCACAATCGATGCAGAATCCGAGGGGATGGTCCGCACTTTCAAAACTCAGATAAAGAAACACTTCCAGTATCGCTCCATTGATGCGTCACTAACCCGTTTTTTGAGAAGTCACACGTCCATGCCCCTCGGAAATAAAAGTCCTGTGGAACCTCTCCATGGACGGCAGCCCCGGACCCTCTTGAGCCTGTTCATACCGACGCCATAGCCAGCACCACCACTGCTTTCTTCCAAGTTCCGCTCTCAGACCCTTGTGCGGGTGAAAGCATTTGGCCGGCAACCAGTCTGGATTTCGGAAACGTTCGTCCAGCACTGGGGCCAGAAAGTCTTTCAGGTTTCTGGACTGGGAGCTTCTGCGACATGCCAATCAGCTTCATCCCCAACTAGTTTCTTGAACAGTTTCTTCTGTCCACCTCACCATACTACCATTACCAGTCAGCTAGTTCCCACTATACCCAAAACCAACCAGCCGGAGTAACACCAGACTTATACATGCTGTAGTGTATGGGTGCCAGGAGGTGCTGTATTAAAACTCGGCTGAGCTTTTCTAATGATTTGTTCGTTTCCACTACCGTGCTTCATTCACCTCGGTCCGTCTCACAGGACCCGCAATGCTGAGGCCACTGCCCCAGCGACCAGTGCCACACAACGCTGTGTCGTGCTGGCCTTGTTCACCAACTCTAGAGTTCCGATTACGTCAAGAAGGCTGCGCCAGCAGCCGAATCAGGGGCCACCGTCCCTGTTGACTCCACGTTGCTCTGTCAGGTGCCGTAGGCTGGTCCCGCTGCTGCTTCTTCCTCGGCTGGCGTAGATGGGAACGTGGCAGCAACTACCGCCCACGACCCAGTGTTGGAATCTGTGGCCCCTCGCCACGAAGGTCTCAGGCGTGTGTCGGGAGCCGAGACGACTGCCACGGTAGCGAGCCGAAGAGTGGCCCACCCTGGCTGGCTGTGGATCCCGCGTCGGCCTCAAATGGTCGAACCAACGACCTGCCGTGGACTGAGACGCTGTCGCCCCATCTGTTGCTGCGTCTAGCCCGACGGTCTGACATGCGCCGCCCCCCAGGAGAGCTGCCACACATGAATGGATCTCATTAGAAAAGAATAGCTATTTATACTCGGCTGCGCGCCTCTGTTTCGCTAATGCATCGCTCTGAGTCACGTATGGCCCACACCCTAGTAGCGCCTGTGCGCCCCTTCTGCCTATAGCTTATGACATGGGAACTGCTGCGTTTACTCTTTCCAGTGTTTCGATGGCCCCCATGGCCTCCATCCCACTTCGCAGCCACTGGTCAGCGTAACTTACTGCAATCCAGTCTGCACCTGGCTGTAACTTGTGCGCTCCGAAATATTGCACCAAATCTAACTTCCCTATCCTAAACGGTGGTGCTGCAACAATGTCTTTTGCCCACTGTCTACTGACCAACACCACACCCCAACAACAGCGACTTACCTCAGACGTCGGCCAGCCCAAGAGGCTGCCCTTCTCAGACTACGAGACGTCTCCTGGTCACCAACCATGACCAATTCCGGATGAAGATGGAGACGTGACTCTGATTCCTCCTCCTCCACTGATCAGCTGCCGAGGTCCACAAAATACAACCTTCGCCCTCGATTGGTGCGTCTACGTCCATATACTCCTGTGCCCTGAGCCACCATCGCCGATGAGTATTCATAGGAGAATCGCATGGATGTAGCGTGCATTCGCATCAGATGCTTCCCTGCTTCCCCGAGGGGGATGGGGTGTGATGTTCACTGCTATTGAATCCCCGCGCCAGGCAGTGGCGCACTCCATTGCCCGCAGCCGAGAAATGCATCGTTAGCCAAACTTTTCCGTGCATGGCCTGCTGCTAACATCGCAGGCCACCTTCACATGCCAGCTTCAAAATACAGCGGCTGGCCTCCCAAAACACTCAGCGATTGGAGCCCCAAAATATGCAGCGACCCCAGCCCCTGTCTCCATTAACTCTGGTGCCTTATTTAACGCCACTGATCACGTCTACAAGCATCGTGCTGTGTTCTACTCCACAACTCGGAGCCGGACTCTGTGGCCGAGCGGTTCTAGGCGCTTCAGTCCGGAACCACGCTGCTGCTATGGTCGCTGGTCCAAATCCAGCATCGGGTATGGATGTGTGTGATGTCCTTATGTTAGTTAGGTTTAAGTAGTTCTAAGTTCTAGGGGACTGCTAACTTCAGACGTTAAGTCCCATAGTGTTTAGAGCCATTTGAACCACAGCTCGGAAGTGCTACATTGCGGTGGACCTGATGTTAGATCGTGATTCGGCTGCGCTCTGGACTTGGAATCCGAATGCCACACTGGAACTTAGACTTTAACTTCATTAGACTTAGCATGTTAACGGACTTGTGATTTCCTCCGGATATCTGCATTTCACTTGCACTTCTTGGGCATTATAACCACCACCAATTTATATAATTTTCCATAAATCGTTCATCTAGATCTTAGTGCTTGGGAACAGAATTATTTGTTTCAGTGTTGTGTCAATAAACCGTAGAACGGTGATATATTTACTGTGTTATTCCTAGTTATTACACTTTGCTACTTGTCAAGCATTTCCATCTACTGGGCAAATGATCAAATATTTCTGTTGCTTCATATTGAATCTTCTTCTGAACTACTGATAGCTTTAATTATGCTTAGTTAACGTAATTTTTTACCCTAGATAAGTGTGGAGGTCACTGTCCTTCTCAACGTCTGGTGGTTTATTATGCCAAACTTCATTAGGGGATACATGTAATTTGAATGTGCTGACGAAAGGCTTAACTCCTTGAAGAGGTACAAATACGACGAATGCTGGTTTGATGATCTTTGGTTGTGGAGTGCTCAACTGCGCGGTCATCAGCGCCCTATATAGTCCCAGTTTTTTACTCAGTCCAGTTTTTTTACACAGTCCAATCTAGCCACTGTGACGAGTGATGATGATGATGATGAAGATGATGAAAGGATGAGGACAACACAAACACCCAGTCTCTGGACTGAGAAAATCACCAACCCGGCCGGAAATCGAACCCGGGACCCCATGATACAGAGGCAGCAACGCTAGCCACTAGACCACGAGCTGCGGACTCGAATGCATGTGAACGCCATATAGACTCTAGGACAAATGAGAGACGCCCCACGAAGAAATTATCCGAATGGGACGGAAATCGGCAAATGAGATGTACATGTACAAACAGGCAAACGATTATGATTTCCGAAAAAATGGATGGTTTATTCAAAAGAAAAGCTTTACAAACTAAACAAGTCAGTAATGCGTTACTTCACCTCTGGCTCTTATGCAAGCAGGTATTCAGCTCGGCCCGAATTGAGAGACTTCTTGGATGTCCTTCTAAAGGATAACTTGCCCAATTCTGTAAATCTGACACATTATATCGTAAAATCCCTAACTGGTTGGAGGACTCTGCTCATAATGCTGCAAACGTTCTGGGTATGGGAGAGATCCGTCGACCTTGCCGGGCAAGACAGGGTTTGGCAAGCACGAAGACAAACAGTACAAACTCTCGCAGTGTGGGGGCGGATATTATCTAGCAGAAATGCAAACCCGGGAAGACTTGCCGTAAAGAGCAACCAAATGGCTGGTTGAATATCGATGACATACCATTTTGCTGTAAGGGTACAGAAGATGACAACCGAATGTGTCCTGCTATGATACGAAATGGCACCACAGATTGTCACTCCTGGTGGTCTGGCTCTGTGGTGGATGACAGTCGGTTTGGTATTCAGTCACAATATGGTGCATATCCACACACATATTTAAGGGTCATCGCGGCTTAATTCGAAGCAAAACTCATCACTGAGGCCAATTCTAATCCAGCAAATGAGTTTCTAGGCCGGGACGTGACAGAGGATGAGTCATTCCCTCACTATTCAACGGTAAAATTTAATGTTGATATTTCACCAGAATATCTTGTTCCTGAGACGACACGAAGTTATCAGCATGAGCAGGCACTGATGGAATACATGCGGGATCTTTATGGTGGTTCTCCTTCGGTTAGTATTTTTCTGGAGTTGAGCTCAAGCAGGTAGTTGGTCACTTAACAATTAATCCGGTGGTGGATGCTTGCAGCTTGAAAGCCACTTGCAGGCATTAGGGAAAAGGAACATCTCAAAACACTTTCTAGCGACAGAGTAGAAGGCGGGGCGCCCGAAAGAAACTTAGGTCGGCCAGGCAACGCGTTATGAAAGCATCGTGAACGGCTTTTGTGAAAAGGGATGGCGGGCACAAAAATTCGCAAGTTTCCATGTTATCCTTGGAGAGGACGCTATCGAGGGGGCCATCAGATGGTGCCGTTCCTTAACCGATATAGCTTTATAGGAAGCCTCAGGCCGTCAAAACAATTTTAGGAGGAACACAACATTTATGGCGGCTCTGAAACGATCTGCGTTGGGACTGAGAATCTCTTCTCTTGGTCTAGCCGGGCAGATTCACCATAACGTTCAGGCCATCCAGATAATGATACCCTATATAAATGTATTGCTCACTTTAAAGCTTTATGGAAACTTAAAAAATAATACGCTGTCTAAAGTGGCAGTAGGGAAAAAAGAAGAAGAAGCAGAAAAGAAAATAAACAAGTCAGGAGCACAATGACTCCTCGTCTCTGCGCGGGAATTTGTGAGTCAAGGATGGGCCGCTTGTCCTGAATAGAGAAGAATATTGTTATTATTGATTAGGACACTGGCCGATAAGTATGGCCGACGAGTTAGGGAGAAATTCAGTTCGTGGAGTCTTGTGACTGGTATGACACCTTTGTGGGGGCGGTTGCGGAAGAGCTTTTAGGAGTTTACTAAGGATTAATGAAAAGTGAGGAGACGTGACACTGGTCTTCCGATTCAGATGGCTGTCTGGAGTGGATCATCGGCTTCAGACACTTGTCTTGAGTGTGACTCCGCGCCAGGGCTGGTCTTGATTGGGGAGCCTGTACCGACGGTTTACTTCTCTATCATGCCGGACAACTCGCTGTGCCGAGGGAAATCTCATGCGTGACAGGTCTGCTGCTTTGACGTATGATCTCCTTGTGCGCACCGCCGTATAAGTGAGTGAAATTGAAAGACCGACGAACTGGAGTGTCATAGGCTGGAATCGGCTCATTATTCAGAGCTCTGTTAAAGAGTGATTGCAATCTATCTGAAAGATCGCCGTCCACGAGCTTTCATATTTCGTGCCCGCGACATGGAATTACATGCGCCACTCATCACTATTCTGCATATGCTTGAACCATGACCGACAGCTGAGGCAGCACAGCACTTCGAGAAAGGGGTATTGTATTGCTGCTCCAATTTCCTAGACCTAACGAGATCACAATCTTGCCACTCGTTCTCAGCCTCACCAACGTAGTTTAACTTATGCGTAGAATAAATGCAGCAAGATCTATTCAGCGTTAGATAATTTCGGATTGCGTTATTAATACTTTTGAGCCGAAGGAAATAGTTCCAACAGTCAAACTTTAGTCCTTGCCAACCAGCTGCCACACAGGATTGTTAACTGTTTTTCGCACATTTCTGCTGTCATCAGATCATGTTTTATTTTTGTCATCACGCTTCACACATACTTTTGTTAGGTTTTGATCAATAAACTTGTGCCATAATTTATATAAATGATCAATCCCGTGTTGATATGTCAATCATCCCTCAACAGTTGACAAAATAATGACAGGGCCAGAATTTCATTAACACCATTTCAGCATTCAGGTTCATTTAGATTCTAATAATTGTGATAACCCTAACTGCAGGCTTTCAACGACAGACGCAATTAACTGGCAAAATAAATTTTAGCAGAAGCGTGGGAGTAATAGTCAAAAGTAAGATCTAACAGTTAAAGTTATTGCTGTCAGGGAGATGACTTAGAGTCGCCTTCCAAAACATAACGCAATTCTAGCAGTCTAGCAGACGTGTCTGGAGACGCCCCAGAGAGCGGTGGATACCAACCTGAGTGTCGCACGCCATTCGGCCCGACAAAATGGAGTGATGGTTGTGGGTGCCACTTCATTTGATAGCAGGACCCGTTTAGTTGTCAGCTGAGACACCCTTACAACACAGCAGCAGGTCGACGAAATTCTGCTCCCCTGTACGTTACACTTCATGGCAAGTCATCCTAGGTCTACATTTCAACAAGATAATACCTGCCCTCCCAAAGCGAGAATTCCTACTCCTTCTTTACATTCTTGCTAAACGCTACCTTGGCCAGTGAGGTCGTCGGATCTCTCCCAAACAGCATAATGCGCACGGTGCTCCAACCAGCTCGGGATTTTGACAATCTGACAGGCCAAGACGGAAGTTGGCCCAAAATTCCTGAGGAGGACATCCAAGAATTCTATCACTCAATAGCGTGCCGAATAATGGCTTGCATAATGGATAGAGGTGGACCGATGCGTTATTGATTTGCTCAATTTGTGAAGCTGTTCCTATGAAATAAGTCATCCAATTTTTCTGAATTTGTAATCATTTGTTTGCCTAGACATATGTTTCACATCAACCTTATTCCGTCCCAGTCGGATAATCTCTTTACGGTGGGCCTTTTTTATCTTAGAGGGTACTGTACTTACTACTGACTGTTTTGCGATCAATATTATCTCTGTAAGTAGTGAGGTACTTCAGAAAACTATAACGTAAAACCTTATTGAATGGAGGTAGGCAAAATGTATCACGAGACTGATTCTCTTGTTTCCAAGACTAGAAATGTACGAAGAGCAAAAATAACTCAACTGTATGAGAACCTCGGTAATGTGCTTCGTCCTATTTAAGTTTTCGTGAATATATAAACCCAAAATAATGGAAAATTCTACTCAGTTCACTGGCTCCTCTTCATGTGCTACATCAATAGGCAGTATGATAATGCTTGGTGTACAGAAATGAATACAGTGTGTCTTTTCTAAATTTAGTGAGGTTCCATTTTCAGAAAACCACCTAATAATTCTTTGAAGAACATCCCTTCAGTAGGTTTCTCTCTAATGGGAGTTTTTTGTAACAGCAATAGCGTCCATAAGAAGTTCCAATTCAACTTGCTGAGTGTTAAGTGGAAGTTCATTTGCATATATAAGGAATAACAATGGACCCAAAATTGAGCCTTGTGGCTCTCCCTTTGTGATTTATCCCCAGTCACTAAATTTTTCAACCCTTACCACAGTGTTTCAATCGTTGAGCACGACCTCTTGCATTCTGTTCCTTAAGTGTGATTCAAACCAGTTGTGTGAAAGGGCAAAAGTTCCATTCAATTTGAGTTTTCCTAAAGGTGTAACATGAGCTATACAGTGAAACACCTAGGAAAATTTACAAAAATTACCAACTGGCGATATGAAGCATGGAGTGATTCACAGTACTAAACAAACCAGATGTCGTATTACCTTTACGAAAAGTAGAAGTTACTCTGAGTGGGTGGTGACTGACGAAATGGTGAAGTAGACGCAGTGTTTGGTAGTCCTGATGTCTGTTACCTTCAAACTTCTTGAACAGACGAGAAATCGACTCCGAAGGAGAATCTCTTGCAGACATTGTGAAGTTTCACTGTTCATACCAGTTTGTAGCACAAGATGTGAGTTAGAGACACATTATACCAGCTCTTTAGCTTGGTCGCATTTGGATAAAGGGAGAGCCCGTAGCGTTCAGGGAAATCCGTTTCACGAGCCGCGACACTTTCATTCGACGAAATAATGAAGGAGCAGTATTTACACACTCGCTGATTAAGCTGCTCGGCGTGGCTCCTGCGACTTTCTCGGCGGCCGCACTGCTTTGAGGCCGTAAAGCGGCCTGGGTTTACCGCGTAATGGGCTGGTCTGGTACGCACCGCGTCCAGCGGTAGTTTAATTACAGCGTGGTCTGCCCAGGCCGGGGAGGGGCGGGGCGCCTTTAACGTTTCCCTAACGCCGCTCTAACTCCACACACTTTGCTTGTGTGAGCGAGAGCTCTGCCCTCCGACAGATCCACAGCTGCAGGCGTTTCCTTAATGAGTACAGCTTACGCTCCAAATCTCGCCATCATTCCGACGCTCTTGCAAAACGGAGCAGCTTGAAACAATCTGTACGGGCGCCTTTTACGTCGGAGGATTCTGTGGAAACGTACAAATTAATTAGCCACTCCGTTTGTTGACCACGCGCTGTGAAGGCTACACCGTTGTTCTGCGGAGGACGTTCCAACGAATTACCGAAAGGCCGTAATTTTGGCCGCGTAATTGGAGCTTTGGTGATTACCGTTTCACTGTCTCAGTGCTACAGTACTGTCTTATGGTTAATTCGATTTGATTCGGTATGCCGGTGGAATAATGGAGAAAACTTGCTCACCCTTAAACCTCAATGAAGTTAGATTAAGGTCAGCGTTAAAAAGGAATCTGGTCACTTTTTCAGTACCTTTCTTCCTTGAACACACAAGGCATATATACTCAGGGAAACAAACTGACTGCCTCTTGAAACAGCTGACGGTGAAACATAACGTACAGTCAAATGAAAACGAGACGTGTAGAAAAAAGGTAAGTAAATAGCTTATTATTTCAAAAATTATCGCCATATCTGTCGATACATTTACCTCATTGTGAGACACGACCATCAGTCCTTTTATGGAAAAATGTTTGCAGTTGCGTACGGAACTATGATCGTAGCCAGGCGTGAAGCTCTTCATCCGAAGCAAAACGGCGGCCTCGAATGTCTTTCTTCAGGCCTACAAATAAATGGTAAACGCATGGGGAGGGATCGGAGCTGTATTGACGATGTGTAATGACTTCCCAGTGATAACTCTGCAGCATACTCTAAAAACCTTGGCAACATGTGGTAATGTATTACCCAGAAACCGAATGGGTGTATGGACTTGATAGCTCGCTTCAATTTTTCCGAAGTGCCCACGTAGCGCTACACGTTAGTTGTGGCGCCGTGTTGCAGAGAGTCAATGAACAAAACGCCCTTGTAGTGAAAGGAAAAGATCATCATGGCTCTCCTGGAGCTTCCGGAGGTGGCGGGCCTATGCTTTGACTACGCCACGGAAGTTTTGCTTGTAAATTCTTACACTTCCTCCAGTCCAGATCTCTTTCCAGGCGTTTTTTCTCATATTTTTGGAGCCCTGTTGTAAGTGACTCGTTGACGTCGATTTGCGTCAGACGAAGAGGTGCACGCCTGGGTACAATCATGATTTCGTAGGCAGCAGCAAAAATTTTTACAAATAAGGCTCTGACCGTTTTGTATCGAAGTAGGATAAGTGGAGTAACGGTGTTTGTGATTGCTTTTCACTGTTCTTTATGTATAATATAAAACACTGTGTCTGTTTTATAGGTTTCAGAAAAGAATCAAAGCGTGTCTCCTTCCAAGTCAATACACAAATCCTTAGATATCAAGAATAATCCAACAGTTAAATTAACTTTTTTAATACACTCTTGATTTTTAATAAAAGAAAGTAGCTTTCGTATAAAGTCTCACTGCCGAGTAACATACCTCCATGAAATTTAGACCATACACAGCAACGACCGCTAGTCCCCCTGCGGGTCCGGGGTAAGAATTGGCCCGAGGTATTCCTGCCTGTCGTAAGAGGCGACTAAAAGAAGTTTCAACCGTTTTGGCCTTCCATGTGATGGTCCCCCTTGGGGTTTGACCTCCATTTTTCAAAATTCTACAGAAGTACGAGCCTTTTGGGGAACGACACCTTACGTGGTGTACCACTGGTCCTAAGTGCACTACGACCTTGGCACTCAGCATTGTACTGGCGTTGTAACCATACCCATTATTCCTCAAATTGGGCCTAAACGCCTGCTGGGTTGTACAAGTTACGCCCATAGTGCGTCCCCATCTGCACCTACGATCATGATGGACTTACCATGGCACCAGAAATCCAGCACGGTAGCCAGCCCTTTGTGGTGGGGTCGTCATGTACCCTCTAGGTTGTAGCCCCCTGACAACACAGGGATCGTACTGCCGATACCTGAGCTGCACCCTCCTCACGTCGGCCAAGGAGTAGATGCCCGTCTCCTTGGGACATCAGGACTCCCGGCAACGGTCATCCTGCCAGGTGGCCCTTGCTGAGGCTGGGTGGCGCCCGTGGGGAGAGCCCCAGATCGGAGTGGGTGGTATCGGGGCGGATGTTTCACAGATGAAACGTCAACACGTATCAGGTCGCTCTGCGGCCGAGTCTTTCAAAAGAAAAGGTACCATTTCTAGTTCTGGTTCTCCTGCCCTTTCCCCTTTGGCCAATCCCTGGGAGGAGGGACAGGCCCGCCGGCTTGGGGCGAAGTACTTCCCCCGCTATTTGGTCTGTTCTCGAACCGATGGGGGGACGTTCGCCACCTCCAAGCCCACGTTCTTTGTTCAGCACATTGAGGACATCTTCGGGGAAATCGAGGCTCTCAGCAAGATGCGTTCAGGGTCCGTTCTTATCAAGACCATCTCCGCCACACAGTCGGCGGCGCTCCAGGCGTGCGACCGCCTAGGGGACATCCCAGTGTCCATTGTCCCGCATCTGGCACTAAATAGGACGCAGGGGGTTATTTTTCATCGTGACCTCCTGCTACAATCTGATGAGGAGCTCAGGGCCAACCTGGAGCGCCGAGGCGTGCATTTCGTCCGGCGAGTCCAGTGCGGCCCCAAAGACCGTCGCATTGAGACCAGGGCCTTTATCCTCACCTTCGAGGGGGACGTTCTCCCGGAGAAGGTAAAGGTGATGTGCTACCGGTGCGACGTGCGACCTTATGTCCCGCCTCCTATGCGCTGTTTTCGGTGTTTGCGCTTTGGGCACATGTCGTCACGGTGTGAGGCTGAGCCCCTTTGTGGCGATTGTGGACGTCCTCTTCGTGAGGAACATACATGCACCCCACCACCTCGGTGCATTAATTGTCCTGGCATCCACTCGCCTAGATCCTCAGACTGCCCCGCATATCAGAAGGAGAAGAAGATACAAGAACTCAAAACTTTGGATCGGCGCTCTTATTCTGAGGTCAGGAAGACGTATGACCGCCTCCATCCCGTGCCGTTGACCACTTCGTTTGCCCCAGTTGTGTCCACTCCTTCCGCGGTATCCTCACACCTACCCTACCCCCCTCCGCCTCCTCCGCCCATCATGGGCTCTGCCTCCGCCTCCCAAATCCCTCCCTTCCAAATCCTCCTCCCCCATGGCCCCCGCCCCCTCTGCCCCATGGACCACCCTTCCTCCTCCTCCTCTCCCCCCGCCACCTGAGAAGCGATCCTCTTCTCAGGCGTCCATCGGGGAAACGTTCGGGACCCCAGCTTTCGAAGTCCGGCGTTGCAAAACGGACCCCGCGCGTTAGGACCTTCTTCGGGTCCAGCCCACCATCCCTGTGCCTCCTCGGCCTTCCAAGAAGGCCTCCAAGAAGAAGTCTCTATCCCCCTCTCCACCCCGGCGCGTTTCGTCTGACGCTCCATCTGTGAGTCGCTGCTCCCGGCCGTCCTCAGTTTCGCCGGGATGCTCTGCTGCCAGGCGCTCAGCTGGCCTCTCGTCGGCAAATGATGCTGCCCCTCCTACACAACCAGGGACAGCGGCCGCAGCTGGTGACGACTCGATGGAACCGGATCCGCCTCCCGCCGGTTGTAGCGTTGTTCCCTCTCAACCTGGCCCTCCGCAGCCGTCGAGGTGACCAGCTCTTCCCCCGTCTCGTTCCCCCAACTTTTTGACTAGCGAAGGGCTTGTTACATTGGAACATAAGAGGTATTCGATCTAATCGGGAGGAATTACAACTGCTCCTCCGCCTGCACTGTCCGCTGGTCCTTGGTCTCCAGGAAACCAAGTTGCGCCCGACTGACCGTATTGCCTTTACCCACTATACCTCGGAGCGGTATGACCTCATCCCTGTGGACGGTATCCCAGCTCATGGTGGGGTCATGTTGCTCGTTCGGGACGATGTCTATTACCATCCTATCCCATTGACCACCCTACTCCAAGCATTAGCTGTCCGTATTACTCTTTCTGCTTTTACTTTTTCAGTTTGTACCATCTACACTCCACTGTCATCTGCTGTTAGCTGGGCTGACATGATGCACCTGATCGTTCAGCTTGCCCCGCTGTTTTTATTGTTTGGCGACTTCAATGCCCATCATCCCCTTTGGGGCTCTCCTGCATCCTGTCAAAGAGGCTCAATCTTGGCGGATGTCTTCAACCATCTCAATCTTGTCTACCTCAATACTGGCGACCCGACTTTCCTCTTGGACTCTACTCATACCTACTCCCACTTGGACCTCTCGATCTGTTCTACCATTCTTGCCCGTCGGTTCGAGTGGTATGTCCTTTCTGACACCTATTCGAGCGACCACTTCCCCTGTGTCGTTCGTCTCCTGCACCACACCCCATCCCCACGTCCTTCGAGCTGGAACATACCCAAAGCTGACTGGAGACTTTACTCCTCCCTGGCGACCTTTCTGGACCACGATTTTCTCAGTTGTGACAGTCAGGTCGAATGCCTCACGGCTGTTATCATCAATGCTGCCGAACGTTCCATTCCTCGTACTACCTCTTCTTCATGCCGCGTTTCCGTCCCCTGGTGGAACGAGGCTTGTAGAGACGCTATCCGTGCTCGACGACGTGCTTTACGCACCTTTCACCGCCATCCTACGTTGGCGGATTGTATTGAATACAAACGACTCCGAGCGCAATGCCATAGAGTCATCAAAGACAGCAAAAAACTTGTCGGGCCTCTTTCACCAGCTCCTTTAACAGTCTTACTCCCTCTTCCGTCGTTTGGGGTGGCCTGCGCCGGCTGTTGGGCATTAAGGCCCACTCCTCGGTTCCTGGCCTGACCTCAGGTATTGAGGTCCTTGTTGATCCTGTGGCTGTCTCCAACGCCTTTGGCCGCTTTTTCGCGGAGGTTTCAAGCGCCGCCCATTACCACCCTGCCTTCCTTCCCAGGAATGAGGCAGAAGAGGGTCAGCGACCTTCCTTCCACTCGCTGAATCTGGAAACTTATAATGCCCCCTTTACTATGCGGGAACTCGAACGTGCACTTGCACTGTCCCAGTCCTCTGCTCTGGGGCCAGATGCCATTCACGTTCAGATGCTGGCACACCTTTCTCCGGCGGGCAAAAGCTTCCTTCTTCGTACCTACAATCGCGTCTGGACCGAAGGTCAGGTCCCCATGCGTTGGCGTGACGACGTCGTTGTTCCTATACCCAAATCCGGGAAGGATAGACACCTTCCTTCTAGTTACCGCCCCATTTCTCTTACCAGCTGTGTCTGTAGGGTGATGGAGCGCATGGTTAATGCTCGGTTAGTCTGGATTCTTGAATCTCGATGGCTACTTACTAATGTCCAATGCGGCTTTTGTCGCCGCCGCTCCGCTGTTGACCACCTTGTGACCTTGTCGACGTTCATCATGAACAACTTTTTGCGAAGGCGCCAAACGGTAGCCGTGTTCTTCGACTTGGAGAAGGCTTATGATACCTGTTGGAGAGAAGGTATCCTCCGCACTATGCACAGGTGGGGCCTACGCGGTCGCCTGCCCCTTTTTATTGATTCCTTTTTAACGGATCGAAAGTTTAGGGTACGTGTGGGTTCCGTGTTGTCCGACGTCTTCCTCCAGGAGAACGGAGTGCCTTAGGGCTCCGTCTTGAGCGTAGCCCTTTTTGCCATCGCGATCAATCCAATTATGGATTGCATTCCACCTAATGTCTCAGGCTCTCTCTTTGTCGATGACTTCGCGATCTATTGAAGTGCCCAGAGAACATGCCTCCTGGAGCGCTGCCTTCAGCGTTGTCTAGACAGCCTCTACTCATGGAGCATGGCAAATGGCTTCCGGTTCTCTGAAGAGAAGACGGTTCCTTCCGCCATCCTTACATCTCGGTCCCGTTGTTCTCCCATTCGTGGAAACAACTAAGTTTCTAGGGCTCACGTTGGACAGGAAACTGTGTTGGTCTCCACATGTCTCTTATTTGGCGGCCCGTTGTACACGTTCCCTTAATGTCCTCAGAGTTCTTAGCGGTTCATCTTGGGGAGCGGATCGCACCGTCCTGCTTCGCTTGTATCGGTCCATAGTCCGATCGAAGCTGGATTATGGGAGCTTCGTCTACTCGTCCGCTCGGCCATCCCTCTTACGCCGGCTCAACTCCATCCACTAACGGGGGATATGTCTTGCGACCGGAGCCTTCTACACTAGTCCTGTCGAGAGTCTCTATGCTGAAGCTGCCGAATTACCATTGACCTACCGGCGCGACGTACTGCTGTGTCGGTATGCCTGCCGGCTGTTGTCTATGCCCGACCACCCCTCTTAACAGTCCTTCTTCGCCGATTCTCTCGACCGTCAGTACGGGTTGTATGTGTCTGCCCTGCTGCCCCCCGGAGTCCGCTTCCATCGCCTGCTTCGACAATTGGATTTTGCCCTCCCTACCACCTTCAGAGAGGGTGAGAGCCCGACACCACCTTGGCTCCAGGCTCTGGTTCATATTGATCTCGACCTCAGCTCACTCCCAAAGGAGGGTACTCCGGCTGCAGTGTATTGCTCACGGTTTGTCGAACTTTGTGCTCGACTTGCCGGTCACACCTTTATTTACACCGATGGCTCCAAAACTGACGATGGTGTCGGCTGTGCGTTTGTCGTCGGGGCCGCCACCTTTAAATACCGGCTCCTCGACCAATGTTCGAGCTTTACGGCCGATTTTTTTGCTCTCCATCAGGCCGTTCAGTATGCCCCCCGCCACCACCATTCATCGTATGTACTCTGCTCTGACTCACTCAGTGCTCTTCAGAGCCTTGGAGCTCCCTATCCGGTCCATCCCTTGATTCAACAGATACAGCAGTCCCTCCATTCTTTCGCAGATATTGGTTCTCCTGTCAGCTTTCTGTGGGTTCTCGGACATGTAGGAGTGCCTGGGAATGAGGCTGTGGATGCTGCAGCCAAGGCTGCAGTCCTCCTGCCTCGGCCAGCCTCCCATTGTGTCCCGTCATCTGATGTTCGTGGGGATGTATGTAAGAGGCTTGTGTCGTTGTGGTGGGCTGCTTGGTCATCCCTCCAAGGAAACAAGCCCCGGGCAGTAAAACCGCTCCCAACTGCTTGGACAACCTCCTCCCAACCATCTCGGCGATAGGAGGTCCTTCTGACCAGGCTGCGGATTGGGCATTGCCGGTTTAGCCACCGCTACCTGCTCTCCGGTGACCCAGCCCCGCAGTGCCCTTGTGGTCAGGCATTAACAGTGCGCCATGTTTTATTGTCGTGTCCCCGTTTTAGTCAATTTCGTATTGTCCGGTCCCTGCCATCTACTTTACCAGATGTTTTAGCTGATGACGCTCGAGCAGCTGCTCGTATTCAGCGTTTTATAACTTTGACTGGCTTGTCCAAAGACATTTAACCTTTTTACTCATTTTATGTGCATCTTTGTCAGGTCCTTCTGGTGTCCCCCCATCCCCTTGAGTTTTACTAGATTCCATGTGCTCTAACAACAGTGACTGGGCGCTAATGACCTCAGTAGTTTAGCGCCCTTAAACCCCACAAAAAAAAGCGACCGCTAGAGTATAATAGGGAAGGTAGCTGAGTGAAATACTCTATGAGACGACTAGAAAGTACACCTTTAATCGAAGACAATGATTACACTGAAATTACCACAATTCATCATCATCCCTTGGACATTTCAAAAGGTGGGACATGATTCTTAATACAGTGTGTGATTAAAACACAGTGGCAATATATACTCTCCAACGTGCCCCCATGCTGATCACAAGGTTGGTTAGGACCTCTACTGCCTGGGTGTTCCTTTGTCCAACGGTCCAAATGGCTCTAAGCACTATGGGACTTAGCATCTGAGGTCATTAGTCCCCTAGACATAGAACTACAGAAACCTAGCTAACCTAAGGACATCACACACACATCCATGACGAGGCAGTATTCGAACCTGGTACCATAGCAGCAGCGCGGTTCCGGACTGAACCACCTACAACCACTCGGTCACAGCGGCCGGCGTTCCTTTGGCCACCAGCGTCGTCGACAACTGCTGGATGTTCGTTAGTGCAAGTGATCGTTCTGCAATACGTCTCTCTAACGCATCCAACCCATGTTTGGGGGGATTTAAATCAGGGGAACGACGAGGTGATTAGGGAGAGGTGAGGATGGGGTGTAAGGACGTATGGGCATGGTACTGACTGAGAGACTCTAGCAGAAGTAGATAGACAGAGAGAGAGAGAGAGAGAGAGAGAGAGAGAGAGAGAGGGGGGGGGGGTGTAGGAGGAGGTGAACAAGGAGGGAGGCAAGAGAAGATTGACAGGGAGAGGGTGAGGATGAGGTGGACAGAGAGTGAATGATGGGGAGGGGGGGAGAGGAGGACATGGACAGAGAGAGATGGTGCACAAGTAGCAGATGAGAAGGGAGGGGACAGAATAGGAAATGGACAGGTGATGAGAAGGGAGGGGACAGAATAGGAAATGGACAGGTAGAGAGGGGATGAAGGAGATGGTCAGGACAAGAGGGAGGCCAGAGGGGATGGGCAGAGACAGTGGATCAGAGGAGATGGGTTGATATATGGCAAAAGGCGGTGCACAGATAAGTGGGGAAGAAGAGAAAAGCACAGAGGGGGGACAGAATTGCAGAGAGCAGGGTGAGGAGGAAATAGGTCAGGGTGAGGTGGGTGAGGAGGAGAGAGAGGGAAGGAGGAAGAGATGGATCAAGAGATGGAGGATGAGGATGTGTGTAACATATGCGTTGAATACGTATATGGATGAAGGTATGGGAAAAAGCTTGTGTGTGCATGGGTTATCTGCTTATATGTATGTCCAGGATCTCCTCCTAAACCTCTGGATAAATTTCAGTCAGATTTCGTAATCAAATGGCAAACTTAACAAGTACCAGCACTGAGCAGTTTGTAGCCCCCTAGCTCGAATAAGAGCGAATATACACATAAAAAGTGTTCCTTTCCAACCCCTGCTGTGTAGACTGCCCATCATGATAAGCATATTGTGTGGGATTAGTATTGGCCTGTCTTACAGACTGTCTTTGCAGAGCAGGGGAAGAAACGGTTTTCTAGCACCTGATGTGAAGGTTGCCTTATCAACTTGCCTTGGAGGACAGTATCGAAGGAAGACTGTCACCAGGTGAATAAATATCCTGGCAGAGCGAGATAAATGAAAGAAGTCTCATTTTGCGTGACTAAATAAGATATTGCTCGACACCACTAATGACTCAATATAATGGCCATCAGATGTCTGTACACCAACGTTTAGTAAAAAACTAAAGGAATACATCCTATGGCTTGTGCACTGATAGGAAGCTATCTTTTCCCTAAAGGAAGGTCTGCAGCATGGAATTGTCATGAGTAACAATGCCCCTCAAAGATAAGCATGCCTGATGGCCTTAACCCATAATAAAGTGACCTGAGGTTAAAAACTACAGATATAATCTCAAGAATAATTCGATTAGAGCACGTTTGCTTCACTAGGATCAAAACACATGGGAAAAACTAACCATGACGAATATCTTCATTTATATATATATATATATATATATATATATATATATATATATATATATATATATATATATACGCTTTATCCTAGATGGGTCATCACATCTTCCTCAGCATTCTTCTTTCAAATATTAATAGTTTCTTCTTTTCGCATTGTGTAATGCACAGCATTTCTAAACTGTACACGACTGCTCTGTGTATCACTATATTATGGATTCTCATTTTAGTATTCCTGATACTGAATTTCAGCTGAGCGTCTCCTTGAGGGAATGCATGCATTTCATTCCCACTGCCATTCTTTCCTTATGTCCTTTTCTACGCTTTTGGTTGTTGGGAAACTAAGATCTCAAATAATTGAAATCGTGAACTCTCCTGAACCTCATACCATTCAAGATATTATTGGAGCTCTTGTGTTTTTTCTAACTGCGTGCCCTCTGTTTTGACTTGACCCACTTATAGCTCAAACTACTGTGCATAGTTGTTGAATGTCTGGCTCATTTTTCTTAACTCATGGATTGATTCACTTAGCAGCGCTATAAGATCAGCATATCCAAGACAAAAGAAATTAAGGTCTGTCTGTTTCTTAGCCCATTCGTGTTACCTGTGTTCACTTATTACTTTCTCTAAGATGACATTTAACAGAACAAATAAGACAGCACCCCCTGTCTGAGGCGAGACTCACACTCACTCTTTCTGACATGACTGCTGAGAAACCCACAGTTGCCCTTGATCCATCCATACAAGTCTGTACCATTCTCACTACCTTCTCATAGTTTCTGAAGTCACGCATTGCGTTGTATTGACTGTTCCTATAGATCCTGTCATATGGATATTAAAAATCGACGAACAGACTACAGACACTTTTATTATATTCCCAGTGTTTTCAGACAATTGTCGTAGGTTAAAAATATGGTCTAATGTCAATCGGTTTGATCCAAAGCCGGGTTACTGCTCCTATTTGTTGCTGTATGAATGGTTGCAATTTTCTGAGGATAACGACTGACAGTATCTTGTAGGTTACATTAAGCACCTTTGTAGTTACTACATTCAATTTTTCTTCCCTTCCTGTTGTTGTTGTTGTTGTGGTCTTCAGTCCAGAGAATGGTTAGATACAGCTCTCCATTTTACTCTATCCTGTGAAAGCTTCCTCATCTCTGAGTAACTATTGCACCCTACATCCTTCTGAATCTGTTTAGTCTATTCATCTCTTGGTCTCCCTCTCCGATTTTTACCCTCCACACTGCCCTCCCAAACTAAATTGTGGATCGCTCGATACCTCACAACATGTTCTACCAACCGATCCCTTCTTCTGGTCAAGTTGTGCCACAATTTCCTCTTCTCCCCAATTCTGTTCAATGCCTCATCATTAGTTACGTGATCTACCCATCCAGATTTCAGCATTCTTCTGTAGTACCATATCTCGAGAGCTTCTATTCTCTTCTAGTGTAAACTATTTATCGTCCATGTTTCAAATCCATTGTTGTGACATGGCAAGACAGCCAAGCCACTATGAGGTAGCCGAAAGGCATGCGTTTAAGCTCACGCAGGATGGCGTGAAGTCTGGAACAGTTAAAGGAATAGAGACTAGCAAAAAAGGTACGTAGCTTCTCGAATACTTAACTTTAATCCATAATTGGTGAACATCGGTCTGACGGTACATGCATCACAAGATAAATAGCAAATGATAATGGCGCCTTGCTAGGTCGTAGCAAATGACGTAGCTGAAGGCTATGCTAAATATCGTCTCGGCAAATGAGAGCGTAATTTGTCAGTGAACCATCGCTAGCAAAGTCGGCTGTACATCTGGGGCGTGTGTTAGGAAGTCTCTCTAGACCTGCCGTATGGCGGCGCTCGGTCTGCAATCACTGATAGTTGCGACACTCGGGTCCGACGTATACTAACGGACCGTGGCCGATTTAAAGGCCACCACCTAGAAAGTGTGGTGTCTGGCGGTGACACCACATCCATACATGGCTGCATACAAATACTTTTAGAAAAGACTTCCTGACACTTAAATCTATACTCGATGTTAACAAATATTTGTTCTTCCGAAACGCTTTTCATGCCATTGCCAGTCAACATTTTATATCCTCTCTACTTCGACCATCATTAATTATTTTGCTCCCTAAATAGCCAAACTCATCTACTATTTTAAGTGTCTCATGTCCTAATCTTATTCCTTCACCATCACCTCATTTAATTCGACTACAATGCATTATTCTAGTTTTGCTTTTGTTAATGTTCAACTCATATCCTCCTTTCAAGATATTGTCCATTCCGTTCAACTGCTGTACCCGGACCTTTGTTGTCTCTGACAGAATTATGATGCCATCGGCAAACCCCGAAATTTTTATTTCTTCTCCGTGGATTTTAATTCCTACTTCAAATTTTTCTTTTGTTATCTTTACTGCTTACTCAATATAGAGATTGAATAACATCGGGGATAGGATACAACCCTGTCTCACTCCCTTCCCAACCACTGCTTCCCTTTCATGCCCCTCGACTCTTATAAATGCCATCTGGTTTCTATACTAATTGTAAATAGCCTTTCGCTCCTTGTACTTGACCCCTGCCACCTTCAGAATTTGAAAGAGAAAAATTCCTGTCTACATTATCAAAAGCATTTTCTAAGTCTACAAATGACAGTAACGTATGTTTGCATTCCCTTAATGTATCTTCTATGATAAGTCATAGGGTCAGTATGGCCTCACGTGTTCCAACATTTCTACGGAATCCGAACTGATCTCCCCCACCGTCGGTTTCCATCAGTTTTACCATTCGTCTGTAAAGAATTCGTGTCAGTATTTTGCCGCCGTGAGATATTAAGCTGATAGTTCGGTAAATTTTACACCTGCCAAATGTTGCTTTCTTTGGGATTGAAATTATCGTATTCTTCTTGAAGTCTGAGGGTATATCGCCTGTCTCATACATCTTGCTCACCACATGGTAGATTTTTTGTCAGTGCTGGCTCTCCCAAGGCTATCAGTAGTTCAAATGGAATGTTGTCTATTCCTGGGACCTTGTTTCGACTTAGGTCTTTCAGTGCTTTGTCGAATTCTTCACACAGTATCATATCTCCCATTTCATCTTCACCTACGTCCCCTTCCATTTGCATAATATTTCCCTCGAAAGTACATCGCCTTCTATATACTCCTTCCACCTTCCTGATTTCCCTTCTTTGCTTAGAACTGGTTTCCCATCGGAGCCCTTGATATTCACACAAGTAGTTCTCTTTTTTCCAAAGGTCTCTTTAACTTTCCTGCAGGAAGTATGTTAACTCTAGTGATACATGACTCTACATCCTTACATTTGTCCTCTAGCCAACCCTGCTTAGCCATTTTGCACTTCCTGTCGACCTCATTTTTGAGACGTTTGTATTCCATGGCTCCTGCTTCATTATATTTTCTCCTTTCATCAATTAAATTCAATATCTCTTCTCTTACCCAAGGATTTCTACTTGGCCTCGTCTTTTTACCTACTTGATCCTTCACTGCCTTCACTATTTCATCTCCCATACCTAACCATTCTTCTTCTACTGTATTTCTTTCCCCTGTCCCTCTCCATCGTTCAATAATGCTCTCTCTGAAACACTCTACAATAACTTTTTTTTCAATTTATCTATTTCCCATCTCCTTTAATTGCTACCTCTTTGCGGTTCATCCCTTCTTTTAAGTCGAGCATATTATGGCCAATTTCCATTCTTATGGCAATGTATCATTCTTTCATATCACATACATCAGTTTATGAACTTCCAAGTGCACGGTCTCGCCTCCCTCTTCGCTTAATTCTCCCGTTATTCTGTCCTCCCCTGGGGCCATTCTGTTTCTAAGTATTTATATTGCTATCTTCATATCTTCTTCGGTCACTTCCCTTCTTCTTCGTCTTTACTTTCCTCCGTGGTTTGTGCAGGTTCCATCTCATGTGTCTGACCAATTCATGAATTCTGAGAATTATTCTGTCTATTTTTCTACAGGTATTTTTCAATTATTATGTTGCGTTTGTTATCTTTTATGAAACGGGTCGGGCTCTGAAATCTACGTTTGCGTTTTTAGTTGCAGTGTATAAACTGTCTTGAATTGTTGTTATGGCTTTCTACCCCAGTTTGTTGTAATAAACTGGGTAGATAATTCTTCTCTTTGCTGTCTGGGTTCACTTTGCCTCCCTTTTGATCTTAAAGAAATGTTGTCTTTCCTACTCTTTCTCCCTATCAGCCAACGACTGTTCCCTCTTCTCCTCCCTCTTTTCTGCAGCCTTCTGGCATGTCTCGCAGAACCGTTCTCTCGTCTTCATTCTCTTCTTTCTTACCAATGTATCCTCCGCTACGTTTGTATTGTATTGTATGGAAGTGGGGACCTAGAAACGACAGAGTTGCTTTGTCCCTGCCATAGCCTTCATGGTCCACAACCCAGCAACAGCCTCCATCAGTACACTCACCCCACCACCGCCCCACACGGAACCCAGGGTTATTGTGCGGTTCTGCCCCCAGTGGACTCCCCCCCCCCCCCCACCTCCCTCGGTAACGTCTCACACCAGACGAGTATAGCCCCAATGTCTGCGTGGTAGAGTAATTACAATGTACGAGAAAGTGCTTGCGCTGCAACCGCCGACATAGTGTAACTGGGGCTGAATAAGTGAAGCCAGCCCACATTCGTTGAGGCAGATGGAAAACCGCCTTAGAAGCCATCCACAGACTGGCCGTCACACCGGACCTCGACGCTACTCCGTCGGATTGTTTCCGGGGATTGGCATGCCTTCCCGCCCGGAAAGCTGTGCTTCAGACTGTACGGCTAACCGGGCGGGCACTCCCCTGCATTTAGGGGCGTTGCTTTTGTTTCTTCAAACTTTGCCTATAAGTTCTCTCTTTCTTCTACGTATTTTAGGGCCTCAAAACGGTTTTTGATTTTTATAGCATATTCTTCTGTAATTGCACTTTCTCGCTGTTTCCTATTATTCAAAGCAAGTTATGATGCTCTCTTTTATTCCTGTACATGCCGGTAAACATCAGTTTAGTTATACCCACAATGAAGAAGTGGTCTGACGCACAGTCGCCCCCTCTATATGACCCAATGTCCATGACTCTATGGCTATGGCGCCGGTCCACGAAGACGTCATCCACCTGGATGGTATTTCTTCCATCTGGTGAGCAGCAAGTTTCCTTATGTATTCTCGAAGTAAGTCGAACTTACTTTCAGGTTCTTTGAGATAGCTAAGTGGATCATCTTCTGACCATTCTCACTTGTCTCACCACGCAAACAGCGCCTTCCTGTAGTTGGTGTATTGTATTCGTGTTTTCTCGCCTTTGCAGTAAAACCTCCCAGAATTACCTTGATAGTTCTCGATGGCGTGCTCTCGTCCGTTTACTCTAGTTGGTCACAGAACTTTTTCTTTTGTCCATTTTCTTTATCTTCTATCAGGGCAAGAACATTGGTAAGAACGGTGTCTGACACTTGGTTTCCGAGTACCGTGTAGGACATTCTTTTGTTAGCAGCTTTGAATCATTTGACTAAATTTGCTATTTTGTCATGTTTCACAAAACCAGTGCCAAATTCGTGTTTATCCACACAACCTCCATAAAATAATACAAGTCAACCTTCTTAGTGAGTACCCTGATCCAGCGATCTTGTCTTTTCTACTGCCACCAAGACGTGTTTACATCGCTTGATTTCTAAGACCATAGGCTGGATGGTTTATAGTCTATATACGCTTTGACAATTCCAAGACTTAAATTTAAATTTCCAGATCGTAGACCGTTTTTCCTTCGCACTTTTCGTCTTCCATTGTATCCATCCGTGTGTGAGATAAGTTTGCATTTCATAACGAAGACCCTTTTACGCGACTTGATTGTTAGCCGAACATCCGATCCTCCTCCTTCATACAGGCGTGGACCGGCAATAGCTATCGCAAGGCAAATGACACCAGAAGGAGTTACGTCAGCATTAAATATAACAAAAATGACATGAGGTAATAAACTGTCTCAGTTACAAGTAATGAACGTATGGTGTACCCACAAAATACTGAGAAACGCATTATAAAACCAGTGTTACTTCCAGATACCGTGACTGAACCGATTTAAACGATATGGAAGTATTAATTGGTTTATCCACGGTTTTAAGGAGTGGTTATACATGCACGGGAATTATCTGCACTGGACAAGCCAATGAGCAAATCATGCTGATTCAAGATTCACTATATAAACGTTGAGTCCCGAATCATGTAAGAACAGGAACGATAAAATTAAGAAGCATAACTATGGCTGCAAAATAACACTAAGTTAATCGCAAGCTACTTCACACAATGCTAAGCTCAGTTAAATTCTAAAACCACGGCGAGATAATTTACCATTCTGCTACGATCTTGGATCTCGAGCGAACACAAACTGCTCTCCATCGATCTCAGAACCAGAATTCCTTCTATCCTCCTCTGCTCTCGGACACAGAATGCTCTGCATAACAGGCATGTTGTGGAGGTAGTATCGGCCTTCCTTCTACGGGCTCTATGTGCGGATGAGCACGGCAGAGCAGAGAGAGGTGGTTAGGAAATGGTTTGTGGATGGGGTGGTCAGAGCAAGGAAGAGGGAAACGATGGATACACATAGAGTGTTGAGAGGATGATGGACGATGAGGTGGAGATGAAGAAGAGAGAGAGAAAGGGCAGAGGAAGTTCATGGATGAACAGTGTGTGGGAAGAGGTGGATGAGGCGGACAGCAAAAGGGCAGAGGAGGCTATGGACAGACAGAAAGAGGAGGAGTCGATTGACAGAGAGAGGGGGAGGAGTGACAGACAATGAGAGCTGGGGAGGAGTAGATGAACAGAGAGAGTGGTGAGAAGGAGATAGATAGAGAGAGAAGGAGGAGGAAATGGGAAGGGAAAGAAGGACAAGGAGAGGAGAGCGATAGGCAAGGGGGAGCGTACACAGATAAGGGGAAGGTGGAGATGGTCATGGAGAGATGGGATTAAGAGATGAACACAGAGTGGGGAGGTATGGAGGTGGAAATGGAAGTTGGAAGTTGTAGAGGGGTAGTGCGCCAGTAAAAAAGGATGAGGCAGAGAAGTAGATGAGGAGGCTGAGAAAGTGGGGAGGAGCAGATGGACTGAGGTGGGAGAATGAAGTGGACACAGTGGGGGAGAAATGCGAGGACACATGTGCAATATATGTGTCGAACATGTACGCAACCTTACCTGCAAGGATAAGGCTGGCCTATAAATAAAGAGCCCATTGTGAACTATGGATCATCAATACTGTGTAGGAGCCATTGGCACAGCTGTAATTAGACATTGTGGTGTACTGGCCGAAAAGCTTGCACCCTTTGGGTATGATATAAATAAAGAAATTGCACTTACAGAAATAACTACTCAAGAGCAAGTTTGAGATCTATAACACGAGCAAGTTTTTGCACACTTGTTTCAGTAGCGTCTTCTATCTTTCGCAATACCTGCTTTGCATATCCAGTGTGCTAAATGTAGGGGGCCTACTGGGCAGTCCACTGTCCTTGCTGCGAAGTATCCTGTATCAGCAATCCGCTGTAATAACCTGTTGAACAATCTTACAAATGGAATGATGCTTTGTGGACTGGGTTTCGGTCGTGGAATAGGAGGCCTCGATTGCATTGTTTACAGTTTAGATTTTTCACATTACAGGCAATCATTAATTTCGTTCTGATAGGGTGTAACGTGGCAGCACAACTTCAGGCAATCACGTACAATGGATACATTCGGGCCAAGTCTTCCAGTAATATCGTAGAAAGTACTTCCACCCTCTAGTAACCGTATTAAGCAACCACGTACCAACCCAATGAGCTGTTGATGTCGGTGTCTTTGCCGCCTGAAATGCTTTCTTGACGGACATCAATTCACCACGTCCAATCCCAAAGTTTACTAACGTTCAAGGCCGTTAGAGCGCATATTTGGACAAACGCTACTAGCGCCACTCTTATGTCACTGGTACGATATTGGAAAAGACATCATCTTCCACATGTAGAAACACACATAACAACTATTAATTATTTCCACATCTCCTTCTTTGTGTTGCGATTTTTCTTCCGACCTAGAGGATAACGTCGGAAGTTGCATAAGGCTTATCGCGAATGATGTTGTTGTATAAAGAGAACTCGCTGTGCTAGAAAACTGTGGCTAAATGCAGGATAACCTGCAAAGGATCGATGGCTTGTGCAGAGATTAGCAGCCGATCCTCAACAAAAAGAAACCTAACGTATTACGCATAAATGGACTGAAAGACCCATTACTGTACGACTACACGGTTGCAGAACAATAACTGGAAACAGTCACATCCACGAAGCATCCGGCAATATGCATACCTAATGTCTTAAAGTGGAACGACCATGAGAAACTAGTCACAGGTAAGGCAGATGCCAGACAGATTCATAATCATCAGCTAGCGTAGTCTCGCCACAAAATAAGTAGCTTACATACCCCTCTTTCGACCAACACAAACACTGCTGGTCAGTGGAATCTCTGTCAGAAAGTACTGATAGAAGATATAGAGAAGATAGAGAGAAGAGCGGAGCTTTTCAATACAGGTTCGTTTAGTGCGTGCTAAAACGTCACAGGAGATGAACAGCCAACTCCAGTGGCAGATAACGCAATAGAGACCTTCTGCATCGGAGTCTGGTTTACTTTCAGAGTTCTGAGAGAGCATGCTCCTAGAGGAATCAAGCAATACATTGTTTCCTCGTACGTATAGCTCGCGAAAAGCCCATGAAGGAAAATTGGAGTGATTCGAGATCAGGCGGACGCTTACCAACAATCGTGTCATTCTTCTCACGTGATACTCACAACTGGGAAAGGAAAGGGGGATAACGACGGTGGCAGGCAAATGGAAATGGAAATGCCGTGTGGCTAGGGCCTCCCGCCTGGTAGACCGTTCGCCTGGTGCAAATCTTTCGAGTTGACGTCACTTCGGCTACTTGCGTGTCGATGGGGATGAAATGATGATGATAATAACACAACACCCAATCCCTGAGCGAAGAAAATCTCCGACCCAGCCGGGAATCAAACCCGGGCCGTTAGGTATGACATTCCGTCGCGCTGACCACTTAGGTACCAAGGGCGGACTAGCACGCAAGTCACCCTCCGCCACACACCGTGAGGTGCTTGCGGAGTGTACATGTAGATAAAATGTTCCTATCCCTCTTGTTTATATTTACTAGACTGGCTCACGAGATTGTGCATACCTTTTCTTGCAAGTTATCAATATTTTAAATTTATTGTTAGCAAGAACTCTATAAGCAGTAATATAAACATGGTCGACTGGTGATAAACACAAAAACGCTTAAGATAATATCCCAAAAACGTTTCCTTGCAACTAAAGCCGAAATTTAAACCCACAATCTTCTGGAAGCTAGGCTGCTTGCTCCACGTAGCTCTGTCTCCAAACCGTAGATTACCGTTGCTCCAGTTCCTGACGCAGCGAACAAAGTAAAAGTGTTAATTTCATCTGTAGTGGCGGCGCGCGATCTGGGAATGGGTATGACATTAAATTCTAGGGGTACTACTATCCCTTCGCAAGCAATTTCCTTTTGGGCTCCCGTTGCTAAAAGACAAACGGACAGTTTAATCTGCGACTGTATGTTTATAACGCAGCCAAGAGCACTCGCAGTGTACGAAATGAATGGTTTAAATTTAAGTGAACTGAAAAGATAATGTAAACGAGATGCTCTCTTCGTCAGCACTTGTAGCGTATTGCATTTGCAAGTCGACCACTTCCCAGTAATCTGCAAACATGCTAACTGAAATGTAAAATGTTGGAGCCATCACTAAGCTGACATTATTCATTATTTAAAAGAAACGATTTTACGCTTCCAAACAACATGCAAAACATTTGAACTGTTTGCAGGTCAAAATTATATACTGCATGATAGCGTTTAGTCATATCTTATATAAACAATAATAGGTGAGGCGTACGTGAAAGAGATTTTCTGAGGAAATCTAAAAATTTCTAAAATTTTACTGACCGGGGAATGAAAGGGACACTTATTTCGTTTCAGGTGTCGACACAAAATAGTTTCCGATAAAATAACGTTCAATGTTTCGACGCTACGTCGTCGGTCCGCTTACGAAGTGTCACGTGAAGAGTATCATAGCGTAGTGGGTAAGAACATAGTTTCGAGTTTTTCCCCTGGAGTCTGCAGTTCACGATCGAGTACTTTAACTGCACAATTTCTACTTGTGATTTACCTTTGCTGCGAGATGGGAATAGAGCGCTCTTTTAATCACCGAATGTTATTCTACACCTGTGAATAAAAGTATACGTCGGAGGGTAGACAAAACAGCGTATCCTTGGGAGGAATCAATTAAGACGCCGGTTTTCCAATATCAGTGGCAAACAATTCATCGCATAAGAAACTGAAATACTAGAGTTTATATATTTCACATTTTCAGTTACTGTTAATCTACTTTTAATAGTATTTGGAATACTTACTTACTTCATCAATAATTCCATTGTATCTCACGATGCCACGAGAAATGGTGATGACACATACTTCCGTGGTAACAAAAGGTAAAAGGAAAAGAAACATTCAACTGGGTTTGAACACACAGAAAAAATAAAAAATGTAACCACGTTCCTAACCACTACGCTACCTACTCACCCGTATTTGCACTGCGCGAGGAGACTGATAAAGTGGCGTCGAAACTTAAATCGTCATTTTCTCGAAAACTATGGTGTGATGGTACTTAAGTCAAAATAGGTGTACGTTTATTTTTAGCCTTCTTTCAGAATGCGACGTTTCGATTGTGCTCGACAAGTGAATGAGAATTCGGTAGCAGACCTCTTTGGTACCGTTATATGTGATACTGTGGACGCCGGTCTTGTACTTTACTGATCAGTGATTGTAACCAGTTATGATTCCGGCAAAATTGTACCTAGCATCGATTATGTGTACGTTACATGGAGTCTCATACGATGGGGCTGGCAGTCCCGAAATCGATTATACAATAAACACTCTAAAAACCATCCTTGCTCCCCCAAGCTAATTTATTTATAACTGCAAATAATCAAAAATCCATCCACTTATTTTATCAAGTTTTCTCCTCTAAGAACTATAATCATACTGTCAACAAAGGTACCACGACTTACTTAGGTCGATGTAATATTTAGTATTTCCTGACTTAGTAAATAGCAATATGAACCACTTATCACAAATACGAATAAGTGCTGCCGTGTTTGCTGGCATGAGAGGAAAATTTGAGGGATGGCAAGTATCAAACATACCTTAGTAGTGTTACGAACTAGGTCAAGAAGGAAAAATGTGACGAGAGGTTTATATAAATCGAGCTTTCGTTAGGAAGTAATGTGTGCTGGTATAGACGCATGCTGAACTTAGTGTTCAAATTTTATTACAATTAAATGTCTGCAGCTCGTAGTCTGGCGGTTAGCGTCGCTGATTCTATGTCATGGGGGTCCCTGGTTCGATTCCCGGCCTGGTCAGACATTTTCTTCGCTCAGGAACAAAGTGTTTGTGTTGTCCTAATGATATCGATGAGCTAGTCGATAAAGTGGCGTCGAAGAGGGACTTGCTCCAGGTGGCCAAACAACCGCCGACCGATGGTCTCCTGGTCGGTAATGCCATACCACTATTTCATAGTAAAATAACTCGGAGGGTTCTACAGTTGCAGCTCAATTGCTAAAATAAAACTGCATAAAACATTGAAACTAAGAAGAATGAATACAATACCCGTGGCAGAAAAGCCATCTGATCGTATAAGATAGCGCACGGCTTTCGTATACGGAGTACAAATAATGATTTTGTTAAATCCAAGTCACTGTAGTTAAATTACAAGAAATGAATTACCTCGTATAAGAAAGTCATGGCGTTTAGTGAGCCACCATCTTCTTGAAACATACAGTACTGGGATCAGGCGTTAATACCTGTGTATTATTTAATGAAGTTACGGTTCATGACTAAATACCGGTACACTTAAGATCTACCTGTACCCTCCCATGTGTTTCTGTGGCTCAGTTTCAATAGATGGAAAAGAAAGAAAAGAGAAAGTAGACATTTCTAATATAACTGGAGATACGTCCTAATGTGCTTCTCCCCCCACCCCCCAGTCTCTGTCCAGCTCTTTTTAACCCTCTCTCTGTCCATCTCCTCCTGCTCCCTCACTCTCCAACCTCTCTCTGTCCACCACCTTCACTCCCCTTTACTTGTCCATCTTCTCCTCCCCTCTCTCTGTATCATCTTGCTCCGTCTCTGCCCATCTCCTCCTTTCTGCTCTCTGTTTCCATTACCACCCACCCCTCCGTCTACCTCTTCTTCACCCCTTTACTGACCTTGAGACTAGTTTATTGTTACGGCAAATTTGGATTTTGAAACAGTGTTCTAACCATAAGTCTATAGGCCTTAAATTCAACTTTTTTGTTTTCTGTAAATACCGTCTCTGACGAATATAAAATTGAGAAACAATTTTTCTAATGGATTAAATGCCCCGGCACCGTAATTAAACTTTCTGTACAAAAGAAACAAAACGCACATTTTTCCAGCGGAACACGGTTGAACGTTTTCCTTCTCACATTGGTTTTAACGGAAAGCTGTTCATTGTTGTTTAAGAGAATTTAACAGAACATTGAGAAAGCGGCGCTGAACAATTTGAGAGGGGGAACCTGGGGTCGGAAAAGCTGGCTTAAGGGGGTAATAGGAATAAAATCACATTACTGTGCACTTCTTTATCTATGTTAGTCACATTTAACTGGAAATATCATCACTGACACAATGAAAGTACCATTTGCACTATATCTTACAAAATGTGCCGAAACTAACTGCCAAAACGTTCATGCAAGCATGACATCGGTGAACAAGATTCTGCCGCACCATGACAAATACCCCTGGTGTGTTTGGTGTCACATCACAGGCAGCTACAATTCTGGCAACTAATTCCATCTCCGTATCCAGTGGGGCCTCTTACACAAGTGAGTTTAGATACCCCAGCAGGAAATAATCAAGGGGACCTAGCAGACCATAGAATAGGATCTCCTCTTCCAATCTAGCGACCAAGAAATACAGCATTGAGATAGTTGCGGACATCCACACTGAGGTGAGGGGGTGCATCGTCATATCGTATCCACATCCTCTCATGAACAGCGAAGGATACAGTCTCCAACAACTCAGTTAGAGCTCTTTGCAAGAACCTCAAGTACAGATGGCCATTCAGACTTCCTAGGTATCAAGCTCGTCCTCCTTGTTTCCTTGCAGGAAATAAGTAATATATATGTAGATAAACAGTACAATACGTGTAAAGTTTAGCGCATTTTAGTTGTGAATGAGCTGGAAAACATTAATGCTACACAAAGTGGTACACAAGTTTACTCAAATGGCTCTGAGCACTATGGGACTTAACATCTGAGGTCATCAGTTCCCTAGAACTTAGAACTACTTAAACCTAACCAACCTAAGGACATCACACACACCCATGCCCGAGGCAGGATTCGAAACTGCGACCGTAGCGGTCGCGCCGTTCCAGGCTGAAGCGCCGAGAACCGCTCGGCCACATCGGCCGGCACACATGTTTACTCCCCCATATCTCCTTATCTTCTCGGACCCCCAGTTCCTTGCCTCAAATTGTTCAGTGAATCATTCTCAACGATGTATTACAGTTTTGAACGCACTTACGGAAACGGCCTGTATATATAGTTTCGTGTAAAAATTTGAAGTAAATCGGTAGAAATCATTTCGAAAATATTGCTAACAACATTTCCCGTTTAATGCTACATATTTTTTATATATATTGCATATATTAAAAACAAGTATCTAATACACGTGGACCGAGCGAGGTGGCGCACAGGGCTCGCATTCGGGAGGATGACGGTTGAAATCCGCGTCCGGCCATTCTGATTTAGTTTTCAGTGATTTCCCTAAATCGGTTAAGGCAAATGTTGGGTTGGTTCTTTTAAAGGGCACAGTCGGCTTCCTTCCCCTTCCTTCCCTAATCCGCTGGGACCGATGACCTCGCTGTTTGGTCCCTTCCCCCAAATGAACCAACCACCCAAAACAGGTGGGTATTCGAATGGAACGTTGTGTAAAAACTTCATAGGAGTTGGTGAAGAACGTTCGGAGATCTATGATTTTTGTCGAACGAACATGAAAGCAACGTTATGTCAAAATATTAAAGCAGCCGGTGAAGAACTTTCCGAGGTTTACGATTTTGTACCAACGAACATTTACGTTTCTACTTATATTGATTAGACCGGGAACGGTAAAACAAATTAGGTGCGATAGATTTTCAGAAACATTTTGATAATATGCTTTAAATGGCTCTAAGCACTATGGGACTTAACATCTGAGGTCATCAGTCCCCTTGAACTTAGAACTACTTAAACCTAACTAACCTAAGGACATCACACACATCCATGCCCGAGGCAGGATTCGAACCTGCGACCGTAGCGGTCGCGTGGTTCTAGACTGAAGTGCCTAGAACCGCTTGGCCACACCGGCCGGCTTTTGATAATACCTGATATTAACTATTCCGACGTAAAATCGTAAATACTTATCCATATTTAAGTTTATGCAATCCACATATACAGAAGCAATCTTACTTTGCACAAGCACCAGTCGACACGATTCTTGACACACTTTTGATACTAGTCAGAAACTAGGCCACAAGTGGAGCAAATTATAGTCGATAGTTGTGATATTAACCAGTTGTGGGGTGGCGCAGCCAACCTCAGATAACTCACTTACGCACCAGCATCGAACCGTAGTATGTGACCCGACTGACGCTGCTATTTGTGAGCGCTCGACCTATCTAATCCGGGAACTGAGGTCAGAAAGCCTCTTTGTCGGTCAGTTTTCCGAGTGAGGAGGAGGTCGGCCACGGACTCACAACGGCTGACCTCAGATCGTCCGGTATTAGCGGACGGCCGACAGGAATAGCCGTGTCGATGCAGGGGTCAGCTGTTCCCCTGCGCTACACCAGAGTGGCGCTTGCGAACGGACCTGTCAATCAAGATGTCTAACCGACAGCTGCTAATATAAATCACATTAACTTTCTACCTGTTTATATCATAGACAGTCACCACTAGGATCAGAAATCATTGCCTTAGCACCCATAATCATGAAGGCCCAAATGATGTTTCTGTGAGAAATTATCGATCACCCACTGTCTGATTAGAGACGTTGACTGAAATTTTTTTAGCCGAGAGTAGTAACTAGTAACTGAAGACACATTGCAGAGTGTTCACTTCCAGTTCTGGTAGGGAACAGTTTTTCTTTTCTTTTTTTCCTTTTTCTCTTTTTTTTAAACTTTAAAATCAATGTGAACCGTCTTGGCTGCTGGAAACATTGATTTTTGTAGTTACCGGTTTCGTCAGTTGTAGACCATCTTCAGATCTCATACCGAAATATAAACATAGAATGGATTTAGAGGGACGTTTGAAAATAGTAGTAATACGTAAAATATATCTTACATATCAAATAATAAAAGATGAAATTACACTCAAGATGGAAAGCAGTGACGGTGACCGGAATAGGTGTTACAACTACACGAACTTCAACTACTAAAGAGAGCAGTACAGCTGTTACTTAAATACGCGATGCTCCACCCACGGCACACCGAATGACATTATTGACAGTCAGTCAGGCATAGAGTACGTAAAACAGTTGTTACAATAAGGTATATACAGAATGGTTACACGAAAGCTAATAAGAACTGAAGAAATATGTGCCCTATATTTTACACTGTGCGTCAAAGGAACAGGTATAGGCATGCGTATTCGAGTACAGAAGTGTGTAAACAGGCAGAATACGGCGCTGCGGTCGGCAACGCCTATAAAAGACAACAAGTGTCTCGTTGAGTTAATTGGAACGGTTACTGCTGCCACAACGGCAGGTTATCAAGATTTAAGTGAGTATGAACGTGGTGTTATCGTCGACGCATGAGAGATGGGACACATCATCTCCGAGGTAGCGATGAAATGGGGAGTTTCCCGTTCGACCATTTCGCGAGTGTACCGTGAATATCAGGAATCCGATAAAACATCAAGTCTCTAACATCACTGTGACCGGGAAGAGATCCTGCAACAAAGGGACCAAAGGCGACTGAAGTTAGTTGTTTGACGTGACAGCAGTGCAACGCTTCCGTGAATTTCTGCAGATTGCAGTGCTGGGCCATCAACAAGTGTCAGCGTACGAACCATTCACAAAACATTATCGATATGGGCTTTCGGAGCTGAAGGCCCATTCGTGTACCCTTGACGACTGCACGACACAAAGCTTTACGCCTCACCTGGGCCCGTCAACACCAACATTGGATTGTTGAAGACTGGAAACATGTTGCCTGGTCCGACGAGTCTCGTTTCAAAATGTATCGAGCAGAGTACTTCATGAATCCATGGACCTAAATGTCAGCAGGGGACTGTTAAGGCTGGTGTAGGCTCTGTAATAGTGTGGAGCGTGTGCAGTTTGAGTGATACGGGACTTCTAATACGTCTAGATATGACTATGACAGGTGATACGTACGCAAGAACCCTGTCTGATCACCTGCATCCAATCATGTCCATTGTGCATTTCACGGACTTGGGCAACTCCAGAGGGACAAGACGACACCCCACACTTCCATAACGGCTACAGAAATCCCACACGATTCCTGGTGTCAATTCCCTCCAGCACTAGTATAGACATTAGTTGAGTCCATGCCCCGTCGTGTTGCGGCTCTTGTGCATGCTCAGGGGGGACCTACACGATGTTAGGTAGGTGTACCTGTCACTTTGGCTCTTCAGTGTATAAAGTAACTGCTATAAGCAGCACTTCGGCAATCTGTGATAAGAATATTTATAAAAGAATTATCCAATCATAAACGATTGTGAGAACTGTGGAGATTTATCCTAGACCCGTTGATTGTACGGCAGCAAAGATGGTTAAGCGACGCTAAACGTTCCCATGGAGACGGTGTGCTCCTATCGATAAGCACCGTCCATCAGAAGAGGATATAAGAGCTGTGACTGCGGCAGAATGTCAAATGCATACTGACATGTAGGTCGATATTTAGAAATGCATGCCAGGTATTGCGTATTGCTCCTAGATCGTAGTGCCAATGAAATATTGCTTGACTGACGCTATTTAGGATCGAAACAGCGTTTAGGTGCTGATGTGCATGTTTCACATGAGGCGTCAGTCACGCAATATTTTCTCTGGCACTACGATCTAGGAGCAATATGCATTACGCGGCACGCATTTCTCCATGTCGACCTGCGTGCCAGTATGTATCTGACACCCCGCCGTTGTGCTGGGTGACACATACCGATAGTATCACGCCGCCTCCGTGGGAATCATTAGCGTCATTTAGCCATCTTTGCTGCCATATAATGTACGAGTTAGCGATAAATCCTCACAGACGGTTTTCGGTTTTCTCACAACAGACTATTACTGGCAATCAATTATATATATATATTTATCGCAGAATTGCTGTTTTTAGCAGTTAGTTGATATAATATAAGGCAGATTTCAGTATGAGGTCTGAAGACAGTCAAAACTGACCGAAACCGGTATCAACAAAAATGTTTCTTGCGGTCGATATTGTTTTTGTTCGTTTTAAACTCTTATTTTATCGCTCTGTTTGACTAAGCCGAAGGACTTAGATCCTGTTATGTAGGATAGTTAGACTATCCTTCTGTTGGGTATAAAAATTGTCCCTAGCCCAAGGGCTATCCAGAACACTTGACCCTACCTTTTCATCACTAACAGGACCCGCGGGATGAGCACCGGTTAATCCCGTTCCCACGCACGTCTTTCGGGACCCATTAGGTACGTATGCTTCCGCATGCATACCTATGATCAAAGTCCATCGCGAGATTGAATTTCACCTAGTGGTTTTCCAGAGAAGAGACGCGGTAGGGGAAATATATACCATGAGTAGTCGACAAGGTGGTGGACGGTGTGCCTCATCTCAGAATATGAGGGTGGAAGGCCTGTCCACTGCGTAAGGCTGAGAGGTGGCGATCTGTGCCAGATCTGACGACATGTAGCATGCTGGTGCAGGCACAATTCATCGAAGAAGTTCAGCGTAAACTATTGAACTTGGGGTTCCCAGGCTGACAGAATTACTGCGTCAATTACGATTCAATGTTAATGGTGTAACCGAGTTTGGACATTCGATCAGTGGAATGTATTAGGTGGGCCTGAGAATCACATTTCTTGTAAAGCTAGGCCGATGGTCGTATCCAGATATGCCATTATGCAGGTGAACGGCGGCTTGAAATATTGACCGCTCCACTGCTGCAGGCCGCTTGCGCCCATATATTGCTGAGGGAGATATTCAAATGTTTTAATGTCTCTAAGCATTATGGGACTTAACTTCTGAGATCATAGGTCCCCTATACTTAGAACTACTTAAACCTAACTAACCTGAGGACATCACACACATCCACGCTCGAGGCAGGATTCGAACTTGTGACCGTAACAGCAGCGCAGATCCGGACTGAAGGGCCTAGAACCGCTAGGCCACAGCGGCTGGCGAGGGAGATATTCACCTGGGGTTCCATGAGACCTATGATAGAAGTAAAGGTGCCATGCTAGCTGAGGAGTATATGAAGAATATAGCAGACCACGTAATGCTTCATGTCTTCCCTGGTGGCAATGGTATTTTCCAAGAGGACAACTGTCAGTGTCACAAGGTCACGTGTGTGCTACGTTTGTGTGAGGAGTGTGACAGTGTCTTAGCGAGTAATTGTACCTGACCGCGCTTTCAAACAACTGGCTCGTAATTTGCGCGAACAGCGTGAATTGTACCTAGACGACCGCCTCCATAGCTGAGTCAGTCGGAGATTTTCTCCGCTTGTGAAATGGGTATTGTTTTATCTACATCATCATTTCATCCTCATCGACATGCAAGTCACCGAAGCGAAGTGGCATCAGTTTAGAAGACTTCCACCAGATAACTGGTCTATCCAAGGGGAGGCCCTGGCCTAGGCATCTGGTGGGACATACGTCTGGAAAGCTATTCAGGACATGTAGAAGTCAATACACGTAGTATCGATGCTGCGTTGCGTTCCAAACGTCGACCAAGTGTTTTGGCCCATCAGCGTACTAACAGATTCTGTGTATACCGGTATGGTATTTGTGTGTGTGACTTGTAATGGCAAGGCTGCTGCTACCTGAATAGAATACAGTAGAGTTGTCAGAATAGACGATTGTCTAACCTCAGAGTATCAGATTTAAGAGCAGACACGTAAACTTTCACCAATATGCGTGAGCCAGGTGCACTGCCCGTCTGTCTGCACTGCCCGTCTGTCACATTTCATTTCAAAAGTCCCGATGAAGACGCTATACACGTTGTAAATGAAGCAGAAGACACTATGCAGCTGGTGGAAGTCCTCAAACATTGTTGTTCGCGAATAAATAATGTGGCCCCCGTACTTATAATCAATGAGGGTACAGCATCTTCGAGACGGACATTAAGTTGTAGGTTTGGGATTTGTTGTTGTCCAGCGGCAAATCGCAGGGTAATCCAGTGAATACTGTTTACTGGTGAAGCCTCATTCACTACTAACGGTATCAGTACCACTCGTAACACCGAGCGAGGTTCCGCAGTGGTTAGCACACTGGACTTGCATTCGGAAGGACGACGGTTCAATCCCGCGTCCGGCCGTCCTGATTTAGGTATTCCGTGATCTCCCTATATCGCTGCGGGCAAATGGTTCCTTTGAAAGTGCATGACTGACTTCCTTCCCCGTCCTTCCCTAATCCGATGAGACCGATGACCCCGCTGTCTGGTCTCCTCCCCCACATCAACCCAACCTAACCACTCGTAACGCTCGTCGGTGGTTTGAAGAACATATATGTCTCTGAGCGTTGCCGTACGATCGTCAATCAATTGATTGTGTCTGATGGATAACCGCATCGTGTTATAGGTCCCTGTAATCTAGATGTTCCTGAAAATTAATTTAAAACATTAATGGAAGACGTTCCTTTTACTACCAGGTTGTATATGTTCTTCCCCCTATACGGGTGAGCTGTCCTCTGGTGACACGCCATCTCAACATTTCCCGGAAGTCGAATCTGTAGAAACGGTCACATATCTTGGCCAGAAACCTTCCAGGCCCTTGACATCTCAGATTTTTACCTGTGGGGTTGGGTGAAATCTGAAGTGTACAAAAAAAAAAAAAAAAAATTACACAAGAGAAACATTTAGCTTTAGGATTATAAATATTAATGTCCACCAAGAAAACTCCAAGTTGGCCTCAGAATATCTACGCCTGATTCTTTGAAGATAGTTCGAAAATGGATTTAAATCGAAGATCCAATTTATGAAAATCAACTTTGACCTTAATCATCTGCTTTTGATTCACAACTTCAAAGAAAACTTTTATATTTAATATTCTAATAGCTGTATTTCCCAAAGCAATATAAACTGGACTGTTTTATTCGATTTAATCTAAGCTAACTCTTTTTAAAATATTTACTACTCCTTCTTAAGCACCCTGTATACTGCTTGGTAATCATGTGAATCACTGCTGCCATAATTCTTGTAGATACGTGTCTATGATTTACCGATTGCTGTTCACTGTTTTTTTGTTCGACGAGTATACGGTGTATGACAGTTAACTAAGTTGCGAATTCTGAAATAATGTTTTAATCGCAAGTGTGGATATTTCTATATCGCTCTTCAAAGAGTTTAGCGCATAGTGACTCTACATGTATAAGGGGCGATTAAAAATCTTCCGTCTGAAGGCGTTGCTGCAGCGTATATACAACATAGCGTGACTCCGATGCAGGTGTATGACCAGCGACAACAAGGGATGGAATTAGTGTGGCATACACGTACGGTAAATGCGGGAATGTGACCTATGACGACGTTTTTACCAAATGCGTCCAAACATGACCAACATGCTGATGTTCTTTTCTTCACTCCTGAAGGAAAAACACCGGTAGACATCCATCGGAGAATGAAAAATATGTACAGGGCAGCATGTCCGCCGAAAATCATGGTTTTGGAACGTGGCACCATTTCCGTGATGGATGGCGATTCGACACAGGACGCCCCCATACCGCAAATGTCGATACACTGAAGTTTCGCCAGCTCAATTGGGAGACACTGGAACACTCGCTGTATAGTCCTGACCTCTGCCCATGTGATAATCACGCCTTCAGTCCCTTATAAAAGGCCTCGTAGGGTCGACGATTCTTGTCGAACGAGGATCTGCAACATGCAGTTTGTGCAACAGGCTGCTTCGGACTTTTCCACTCAGCAGCAAACGGTGTTCTACAAAACAAGTATCTTCAACCTGGTGCGTTGGTGGGATGACTCCCTCAGTGTTCACGGCTACTTTTGATGATTGGCTAACAGATTCTAAACAGTACGCCGGCCGTGGTGGCCGAGCCGTTCTAGCCGCTTCAGTCTCGAACCGCGCGACCGCTACGGTCGCAGGTTTGAATCCTACCTTGGGTATGGATGTGTGTGATGTCTTTAGGTTAGTTAGGTTTATGTATTTCTAAGTTCTAGGGGACTGATGACCTCAGATGTTGAGCCCCATAGTGCTCAGAGCCATTTTTTTGACCTTACAGATATCTCTCAAAGGCAAAGGCAAAAAGCGGTTTTGAAGCCCCTGAAGTAGGCTGAACTGCATAACAGGCATGTTGTGCTCGTAGTATCGGCTTGCCTCTTATGGGCTGTATGTGTGGATGAGCATGGCAGACCAGAGAGAGGTGGTGAGGAGATGGGTGGTGAGAGAGGGTGGAGGATGGGGTGGTCAGAGAACGGAAGAGGGAAATGATGGATACACAGAGAGTGATGAGGAGGTGTGGGACGATGAGGTGGAGATGAAGAGAGAGAGAGGGTGAGAGAAGTGCATGGCTGACAGTGTGTGGGACAGGTTGGATGAGGTGGACAGCAGAAGGGCAGAGGAGGTGATGGACACACAGGGAAGAGGAGTAGATTGATAGGGGGGGGGGTGAGTGACAAACAATGAGAGCAGGGGAGGAGTAGATGGATGGAGAGAGTGGTCAGAAGGAGATACAAAGAGAGAGAAGGGGTAAGAAATGGGCAAAGAAATAAGGACAAGAAGAGGATAGCAATGGGGAAGGAGTAAGCGTACACTGATAGGGGGAAGGAGGAGATGGTCATGAGGATGAAGAGATGGACACAAAATGGGGAGGTATGGAGGAGCAAATGGAAATTGGAAGTTGTAGAAGGGTAGTGCGCCAGTGGAAAAGGATGAGGCAGAGGAGGAAATAGAGAGACTAACAAAGTGGGGAGGAGCTGGTGGACAGAGGTGGGAGAGTGAGGTGGACAAAGTGTGGGGGAGATACGAGGAGATGGTGGGATGACTCCCTCAGTATTCGCGGCTATTTTTGATGATTGGCTAACCGATTCTTGACAGTACGCCAGGCGGGGTGGCCAAGCGGTTCTAGGCGTTACAGTCTGGAACCGCGTGACCGCTACGGTAGCAGGTTCGAATCCTGCCTCGGGCATGCATGTGTGTGATGTCCTTAGGTTAGTTAGGGTAAAGTAGTTCTAAGTTCTAGGGGACTGATGACCTCAGATGTTAAGTCCGATAGTGCTCAGAGCCATTTGAGCCATTTGAACCATCTAGACAGTACGGCCTTCAAGTGAATCTCTTATCGTCCATGATACCTGTACTATCGATAGGAGGAAATATGGCTGGCAGATGGTGTATCGAAATATAATGTCGAAAGATGGCTCCTGCGTAAACAGAGGAAGGATCAAAGGAACATTTCATTACAATCAACGGTTCCTTTCCACGAAATACACAGTATGCAGCAGTGAGCAGCTCTTAGTCCGCCCAGATCTAATTACAGTTAAGAGACTCGTACTGTAATTCGCACGCTCCACGCCTGTCCTATAGCTTACGGTCATTAACTTCATCGTCTAATCCTGTTTGACAGCGGGCAGAGGCCTGAGGTTCCGGGTTGCTCTTCTCTAGCGTTTCCACACCGCCTCTGCCGGTTTCCGCACACGCCCGAACAGCGCCACGCGGAGCATTGTCTGCCTCGCATTGTTCTGCTGTCGTCGCCTGTGTACCTGCGGGATCTGCTAAACACTTCTTTTGTGCTCCGTGGATCCCGGTACAATGTTCTCTGCGGAAAGCGGACGTCGCATCCCTTGTCGTTCCCGCCGTGGCCACAGTAGCGGGGCGCCGTATCTTTGGTCCTACTGCGGCGTCATAAGAAGTTTACGGCATCACATGTCTTCCATACTTTGCAGGGAAATCGCTTATGAAACCTTTCCACTGCGTCAGACGATGAAAAGGAGCATCTAACTGCGGATACCGACTGGTGAATAAACCTACACACTCAATGCTTCAAAGAGTGTGTTAAATCTAGCTCTGAGGTGTTCACTTCTGTATCTCCGCTGTCATTCTAATTCATTCTGTTGATGATGAGTATTTCAGTATTTCATACACTCTAACTTTTAATGTACCACGAGTGCTTCAAACTCTGTGTGTACCATTCCATGAAGGGTTTGCATATTTGTACGAGGGACATATTGAAAATAACGTGTAACAATATTTAAAATGATTAATATTATTTTTTTAGATTAGTACCGTATAGCTTTGTAGGTTGTAAGGTCTGCCAGTTATGCAAAAAACCGTTTTTTCCAAGTTCCCAAACAAGTTTCAGCACCACTGTGTCTACATCAGAGGGTTTCCGTTTTATTTAATCTGTAATGTGAAGATGTTACTAAATGATTAGAAAAATTATGTAATTCAAACAATAATTCGTTTCTGTTTGTTAATACCTTTACACTTGGTCTCCATGATTTTTCAGGCCCACTTGCGTGTTATTTATTATAGGTAGCTTGTCATCTGCAACCAGACGATGGTGAGAAATGTTTTTGGGAGTTAACCTATCATCTAAACGTAATTTGGTTTTTCGCGATTGCGTTTAGATGATTAGCTCCCAAAAAATTTTCTCATCAGCATCGTTTGGTTGCAAATAATACACAAGTGGTCCTGAAAAAATCATGCACACCAAGCGTAAAGGTATCAACAAAAAGAAACGAATTATTGTTTGAACTAAATATCCACGTAATTTTTGTAATCATTTAGTAAAAATGCTCACATCACAGATTAAATAAAACAGAAACCCAACACAGTGATGCTGAAACATATTCGGGATCTTGGAAAAAACGGCATGGTATATCTAACACCCTACAATTTTAACTGCAAACACGATATACACAAAGAGCTGCAAATACAAATAATTAACAGTAGAGCATAATTCACATATTTTCTGTCGCTTTCATTCCCATTTCCTTGCTCATACTTTTCCCATCGTTCTCCAAGTCGGAAAATAACCTTATGGTAGAACTCTGTCCCAGCTTTCCGAAAACACTGACGAACATCCTCCTTCGTCTCGTAGTATTGGTCTCGTACCTGTTCCTGAATGGAATCGGAAAGATGTTAGTCGGAGGTTGCTAAGTCGGGACTGTAGGACAAGTGTGGAAGACTTTACCACCCAAGTGTACTCGTCTTCTCCACAGTGTCACGAACAGCGTGAGGATGCACGTTGTTCTCCTGGAAGATGATCATCTTGCCAGAGCGTTTATCGCGCAATGTACGACGCAGCTGGCTATAGTGTGGATATAGTGCGCAGCATTTACGGTTACTTCAGATTCAAGAAAATCACTCAGAAGGCAGTTCAGTGAAGGCAGTTGGAGGGCGGCTGTTACGGGGCCCTTATTTCACGATCTTTTTTCCATCTTTGAGATGTTTCACCCATCTTTTAAATCTGTTGGTGTTCATGCATACTTCCCCACAGGCATGTTGAAGTTGGAGATGAGTTTCAGCAGCACGTTTTCTCTCCTTAACAAGGAATTCTGTAACAGCCAGCAGTTCTAACGAAACTTTGATGTACGCCGTTTTGGAAATACACCCTGTGGTCACGTTATAGACGCTAATGACGTCACAATTCGGCTACACGTGGTGCGAAATCTGTAGAGTACGATCCTGTAGTCGTCTTTATTATATTGTTGGAATTGGAATTAAACAATGGTTAGCTTACGACTTTGGGTATGGGTTTTCATTAGGAGGCCATTCATACATTCATAATTAGGTGTGGGGATAAGTTAATGAAGTGTGATATCGTGTGACAAGGTGCGAAGGTGCGGGGAGGAGAGGGGGGGGCGATGAATGATAACCTTCATGATGTTGCATGTAAAAAGTATTTCTATTGCAACTTAAACTCTAACGCTAACGAAAAACTTTAAAACATTGCAATTTGTTTCATTATTATTTTCTAATGTTTTGGCACATGGCGGCCGCACGATGTGGTTTTTGTTCACGCCCGCTGTACTTATGGTGTTGTGAGCCAGCCGCCTTTGACATACGCCGAAAGACCAATACCGCCTTTGACGCTTTGACAGAAACCGCCACTAATCTGCTTTTGTCTGTCTTGTACTGCTTACATTTCTTGACTTTCGCTAAGTGATGGACGTGTTTTTCTTGTTTTTGCTGTTTTGTGATTTTTAAATGTATCTTAAAAATTTTAAATGGGTAAAAAACTATTTTGGGATCCCTTGACGCAAACTACATGGAGTATACATTACACCTTATCTTAATGAAAGTAACCAAATATACAAGACGTGATTAACACCGTATGGCGAAGTTTGGAAAGTAGTGACCAAGTTGAAGATGAAGTGGATTCGAAAATCAAAGAGCTGCAAAAAAAAAAAAAAAAAAGTTACGAAAAAGTAAGCGACACATGTGGAATTTTTTGAAAATTTCTTTGTCGTCAAAACCACCAAAACAACTAGAGACCGTGGGTGTAAAAGAAAGTTTGGGGTCTATACGTATTGCCTTAACGGCTGGTTTTCCACCGCTAAAAGTATATTTAGTGTTCTCTGGCAAATTGGAAAACAGAACATCCCAATCAGTGTGTTCTGTTGTTGTTCACCACTTACTGTAAAGCAAAATCGGCAACCGCATCTCTCTGTCTGTGTGTTGGAGGTCATCTCGGATGGTACGGGGTTGATTTAAATACAGTTCTCATTATCGTGTAACTGGATTCTTCAGAGTGATTTAGTATCCATATTGAGTGAAATCACCATTATCAAAATTTTAGTTGCAGGAAGAAACCAAAAAGAAAATACCAGAAGACTCTAAAGATATTAGTAAGCAACCAAGTGGAAGTCAGTTAACTCAAACAGTACCTGAATCAACACCTAGTCAGAACACTCCTAGGAATAAAACTGTAGTACTAGAACCAAAGATCAATAACTTGCTGTTTGTATTCTTGCATGGCAACAGGTGAAGCAAAGAAAAGAATAACAGCATTAACAAAAAACATTCAGCGGGAAAGAAACATACTGAAGAGGAAGACCAGCGCAATTCGAACGACACTAAAAAGTCGTGATTCTAAAAAACAAAGAATTCTCGAATTTTTTGAAAATAATTCCATTTTAGAACCAATTCTTAAAATTCGAAATACTGTTGGTCGGCCGAGAGTAGAAGAAAATCAATCCGGTTTACGACAAGTCATAAAGGAGATTGCCGCTTTTGGTGGTGCAGCTGATAGATGTCATACTGTAATTATAAGGTGCTGCAAAACACTGGAAGACTTGCAAGTCGAAAACTATAATTCATCGATCAGGGCTATATTTAAGACTCCTTAACAGAGGAGTTATTACAAAGGAGGGAAAAACACATGGTAGTTATTCCTTGTAAATTATGCAAACCAGGCAAACATAAATATGGCAAATTCTGTACAGCTACTATAAGAAACCTTGATTCTTTAGCTTCTGTTTTGGGCCCTGGTCAGCTATTCTTTTCATCTGTGCGTGACAAAGCGCATGTGCCGTTAGGTATTACAGAAAGAATTGCTGAAGCACCAATAATAATGCACCTTGACCACCGTGGAAAATTATCGAGTCATGATTTCGTGGTCGCTGGAAAACATTAACTTATTTTGTCTGTTTATGCAGGTATTGTAATAAAGAAAGATGTTGGAGGGAAACCTAAGCTGTGACGCACTCTGGCCCTACATTCGTAGCGATTCGTAGTGAAAAACGTTTTTCCTTTAACGGACAAAGTCATGTCACAGACGTATAGCCTTTCTGAAGAACCAGCTTTCTAAAAGTAATGAGAACTCAAGAAGTTCTGTAAACCCTGTGTTTATTTTCACTTTCGATGCCAGTCGCGATGAAAATTCACAATACGAGCCAGTTATAATTTCACCTGTACAATATTTTAAGAATTTTTGACTTGGATGCTCTTTACCTTGCCACAAAGGCTCCAGGGATAAATGCATTTAACAGAGTGGAGCGACGAATGCCACCTTACTGTCGCGGACTTATTGCTGTTGTATTAAAACATTACAATTTAGTTTTACATCTCGATTCCAGTAACCGAGTTAATGACGTAGAGCTAGAAAAACGGAGCTTTGAGAGTGCAGGCTTCGTGCTGGCTAGTTGACTCTTCATTGGCGATTTTGCTACCACTTTCGAATATACTGTGCCAACAGATACCAGATTAGACACTGAAAAGTGATGCTACTTGCTACGCAAATCACCTACATGAATCACAATATTTTTTTTACGAACTATAAAATCTGAGAGTGTCGTCTGTTGCGGTGTGTGACGATCTAGCCTGTGGCAATTATTACGAGAGGGGATTTTGCCACTACTTATTTTGATTAAAAAGAATTCAGACAGGTATGTCCCCGTTGGAAATGATGACCCCCAAGCGAAGTTTGCTCCGCTGTTACTACAGCTGTAATTGGATCTCCGAGCGGCATCACGATTGAACAAGTTCCGTACGATGGCTACTGCCCTATTTTCGAGGCATACTCATTTAAACTCTCGTGTGGCATCTGTGGCCTGTATATTCCATCGTACAAAGCTATTAACCAACACATGCAATCACATAACGGCCAACACGATGTTTTGCACATCACGACGATTCATCCTCAAAGAATTGCAATTAGACGAGCCAGGGAAGTTATTTGTTTGACAAACGATGACGGTAATATATGGTTGGATGAAGATGATGTGCACACATCCCATGTTCGTATTATTATCCAAATAGATAGCGAAGTGACTGCTTTACCAGTCATAAGTAAGATAAAGGAATGGATTCAAAGTCCTTGGGCAAAAGATGATTAAATTTTGTCTTTTTCATTATATTTATTATGTTTTCTATGTTTTCTAGAACGTTTGGTTTACTCATGACTTTATGGAAAAATATTTTATACAGAAATATATTAATAATCTAGGAAGCGCCGTTTTAATTTAATAATTTATAAATTTAAAACTGCAAAATATGTTACGTCACACCAGGGGATGTTGTTGTTGTTGTTGTGGTCTTCAGTCCTGAGACTGGTTTGATGCTGCTCTCCATGCTACTCTATCCTGTGCAAGTTTCTTCATCTCCCAGTACCTACTGCAGCCTACATCCTTCTGAATCTGCTTGGTGTATTCATATCCTGGTCTCCCTCTACTATTTTTAACCTCCACGCTGCCCTCCTGTACTAAATTGGTGATCCCTCGATGTCTCAGAACATGTCCTACCAACCGATCCCTTCTTCTAGTCAAGTTGTGCCACAAGCTTCTCTTCTCTCCAATTCTATTCAATACCTCCTCGTTAGTTATGTGATCTACCCATCAAATCTTCAGCATTATTCTGTAGCACCACATTCCGAAAGCTTCTATTCTCTTCTTGTCTAAATTATTTATCGTCCACGTTTCACTTCCTTAGATGCCTACACTCCATACAAATAGTTTCAGAAACGACTTCCTGACATTTAAATCTATACTCGATGTTAACAAATTTTTCTTCTTCAGAAACGCTTTCCTAGCCATTGTCAGCCTACATTTTATATCCTCTCTACTTCTACCATCATCAGTTATTTTGCTCCCCAAATAACAGAACTCCTTTACTACTTTAAGTGTCTCATTTCCTAATCTAATTCCTTCAGCTTCATCCGACTTAATTCGACTACATTCCATTATCCTCGTTTTGCTTTTGTTTATGTCCATCTTATACCCTCCTTTCAAGACAGTGTCCATTCCGTTCAACTGCTCTTCCAAGTCCTTTGCTGTCTCTGACAGAATTACAATGTCATCGGCGGACCTCAAAGTTTTTATTTCTTCTCCATGGATTTCAATACCCACTGCTTGCTCAATATACAGATTAAATAGCATAGGGGATAGACTCCAACCCTGTCTCGCTCCCTTTCCAACCACTGCTTCCCTTCCATACCCCTCGACTCGTATTGCTGCCATCTACTTTCTGTATAAATTGTAAATAGGGGATAGGGGTCACAAAATGAAACCACCAGTGACAAGGTGGAGGCGGGGGAGGGGGGGGGGGGGTGTTCCAAAAACCATGAAGTTCATGTGACGTAATTTGTGGATGGCCCCTAGAGCAAACACTCCCTTCTTCTAGAGAAATCTTCAGTAGCACATCATACTCATCGATTCATTATACGACTTTTACTAATTACTTGATTTTCAGCAAACTTTGTAACACCACGTCTCATGGTCTTACAATTCAGTCTTTCAGTAAGTTTCTATCCGTTCACGTCGACTATTTACTATCTGCTGAAAAGTATTCGCGGGGCCTCTTAGTGGACATTAATATCGGATGTGAGCACCCTTCGCCTTCATCACTTGTTCACATCTACTAGGGATCCTTTCAGTGAGGTGTTTCAATGTTGGTGGGGCATAGTAGCACAATCTCTCCCATACCACATCCGAAGCTAAAGGAGGTACTGATTTTGCACGTTGAGTTCTGGAGCAAAGTCTGCGTTTAACTACTCCCAGACCTGTCCCTCTGGGTGCAGGACGGGCTTTTGGACAGGCCGTTTCATGTTGTTGTTATGGTCTTCAGCCCGAACAATGTTCTGATAAAGTTCCCCATGCTCTTCTACGCTGTGTCAGCCTCTTCGTCTTCGAATAGCTACTGCAACCTACATCCATCTGAACCTGCTTGCTGTGTTCATCTCTTAGTTTCGCCCTACGATTTTTATTCCCCAAGTTTCCCTCCAGGACTAAATTGGTGACCCCTTGATGTCTCACTCAGATTGTGCTCTACCAATCGAACGCTTCCTTCAGTCATGCTGTGCCACAAACTTCTTTTCTGCCCAATTCTGTTCAGTACCTCTTCATTAGTTTTGTGATCTACCTATCTAATCTTTAGCATTCTTCTGTAGCACCGCATTTCAAAAGCTTCTACTCTCTTCTTGTATAAACTGTTTATCATCCATGTTTCAGTTCCATACATGGCGATAATCCATGCACATACTTTCAGAAGAGACTCTGATTTATAAATCTATACCCGATTTTAACTAATTTCTCCTCTTCAAAAACGCTTTTCTTACCATTACCAGTCTACACTTCATATCCTCTATTCTTCTGCCATCATCAGTTATTTTGCAGCCGAAATAAAAAAACTCATCTGCTAGTTGCAATATGTAATTTTCTAATCTAATTCCCTCAATATCTCGTGATGTGATTCGACTACATTCAATCGTTATCGTTTTTTTGACGTACATCTTGTGTCGTCCGTTCAAGACACTGTCCATTCTGTTCAACTGCTCATCGAAGTCCTTTGCTGTCTCTGACAGAATTACAGAGTCATCGACAAACCTCAGAGTTTTTAATTCCTACTCCCAATTTCTATTTTGTATCCTTTGCTGCTTGCTCAATGCACATCTGGGATAGGCTACAACCCTGTCTCACTCCTTTCTGTTAATGATCAAAACTCATTCCCTCAGCGATACTGCTTTATGACAGGGTGTATGTCATACTGACACAAATAGTCTTCATTTCCGAACTGTTCACCTACTGTATGCAATACAGACTGCTGTAAAATGTATTCATGTTCTTTCATATTTAGCCTCTTCTTGAGAGCAGTAAAGGGACGACATCCTAAACACTAAAAACACACCCGTACGACATAATACCCTAACTCCACTTCCTCCATGCTTCGTTCATGACGCTACACATGATGGCAAGTAACGTTCTTCAGGCATTCCCCAGAGCATCCAATCTTATTGTGCAGGGTATTCTGTGATTCGTCACTCTGAATGACGTTCCAGTGAACACTGTTCAGCGGCATCACTCTGTACATTACCTCAACCACCCCCTGGCAGCGAGTTCGCAAACAAGTGGCTTATGAGGAGCTGCTCGACCATTCTACTCCATTATTTTTAACTCCCTACGCACAATGTCTGTGCTAGGGGGACTGCCCTTAGCACCTTGAAACTCACAAGAGATTCATTCCGCTGACTTCACGTCATCTTTTTCGACCACGCTCCTCAATGCTTGGTGGTCATTGTTCGTTGGTATATAAGGTGTGTATGGTCTTGGTTTAGCCAAGGATGTTCCTTGATGTTTCCACTTCACAATCAAATTACCAACAGTTTAGTTAGGCAGCATTATAAGAGTTACAATGTCGTTGATGGGTTTGTTACTATGTGCACGTTCTAAGCCCGCGTTTACTGTTTCTCTGCGATAACGTAACCCAGCCTGCCCCATTTTATACTGTCCGGTTCTTCTCTTGTGACATCTAGTGGTCAATTCCGCATTACACAGGAATGTCCGCATACTTTTTGTTCTGATGTAACGATAAGCGACGGTACGAAGATGAACGCAAGAGCAGAAAAGTCTGTGGGACTACGTCAACCATTAGTACGATAACTAGGACCGCGCCACGACAGGAGCGGCCTCTATCCGAGGAGAATATAAGCACCGCTCCTACCAGCCTCGGTCGGACAGTAGAAGACGGACACTAGTAGACCAGGAATAAAAAAAGAGCGCTAGAGAAGCTGTTAGTTGTGATGTATATTTATTACCCAGATGGACATTCTAACCATATCAAAAAAGGTTTGGGATCACCTCAATTTCGAAAGTTCCTGAACCTGTACAGAAAATTGGAATGGAGATCAAAAGAAACATCATTTCCGCCCTTTTTATTGCTCATGAAAACCACACATTGCATGTTGTACCACCGTACATCGAGACCTTCAGATATGATGGTACAGATTGCTGTACACACCGGTACATCGAATACCCAGTAGCACGTCCTCTTGCAGTGATACGTGCATGTATTCGTCGTGGCATACTATCCACAATTTCATCAAGGCACTGTTGGTGTAGATGTCCCACTCATCAACGGCGATTCCATGTAGATCCCTCAGAGTGGTTGGTGGGTCACGTCGTCCATAACCAGCCCTTTTCAATCCATCCCTGGCATGGTAAATAGTCTTCATGTCTGGAGAACACGCTGGCGACTCTAGCTGAGCGATATTGTTATCCTGAAGGAAGTCATTTCAAGTTGTGCTCGACGGGGATGCGAATTGTCGTCCATGAAGACAATGCCTCGCCAATATGCTGCCGATGTGGTTGCACTATTGGTCGGAGGATGGCATTCACGTATCGTACAGCTGTTACGACGGTTTCCATTACCACCAGCAGCGTACGTCGGCCCAACATAATGTCACCCTAAAGAAGCTGGGAACCTCCACCTTTCTGCAATCGCTGAACAGTGTGCGTCGAAGGCGATCAGCCTGACCTGGTTGCTGCCAATCACTTCTATGACCATTGTCTGGTTGAAGGCATATGCGACACTCATAGGTGAAGAGAAAGCGATGCCAATTTTGAGCGGTCCATTCGGCATGTTGTTGGGCCCCTCTGTACCGCGCTGCATAGTGTCGTGGTAGCAAGGATGGACCTCCCAATGGACGTCGGAAGTGAAGTTTCGCATCATGCTGCCTACTGCACACATTTTGAGTCGTAACAGACGTCCTGTGGCTGCACGAAAAGCATTATTCAACATGATGGCTTTTCTGTCAGAGTTCCTGCGAGCCACAATTCGTGGGTTGCGGTCATCCACTGTAGTAGTAGCCCTTGGGAGGCCTGAGCGAGGCATGTCTTCGACAGTTCCCTTCTCTCTGTACCTTCTCCATGTCATAATCACAACGCTTTGGCTGACTCCGAGAGGCCTGGACACTTTCCTTGTTGAGAGCCCTTCCTGGCACAAAATAACAATGTGGACACGATCGAAACGCGGTATTGACCGTCTAGGCATGGTTGAACTACAGACAACACGAGCTGTGTACCTCCTTCCTGGTGGGATGACAGGAACTGATCGGCTGTCGGACCCCCTACGTCCAATAGGCGTTACTCACGCATGGTTGTTTACATCTTTGGGCGGGTTTAGTGACACCTCTGAACAGTCAAAAACAGTCAAAGCGACTGCGCCTGCGACACAATACCCACAGTCAATGTCTATCTTCCGTAGTTCTGGAAACCGGGCTAATGCAAAACTTTTTTTTTATGTGTATATATAGCGTAAGACTTTGATTATTTGCTTGTCGCCAATAGCTTGCGACACGTCATTGTGAACCAAGTTAACTATTGGCAATCTACTTTATTGTAATAGAAACCATTAGTGTGATTCTCCCGACTTGTTGCATAGCTATCCAAGAAAGCAGCATCCTCTAGGCACACTATAAGTGACAAGTGGGCAGGACACCACACTTTTGATCCGATACTGAAATTTTAGAGTTTTGTTAGTCTTGTTTACTAAACGTCAGTATCCAGTATTACTAGACCTCTCCTCTCAAAGAAATCCCACTAAGTATGCGACCGTCTATTTCTAATGGCTATTTGACTTTGCGATAGACAGGGTATTTCACGACTGATAGAAGCGCGTTGCACGGGATTCAATACAAAAGAGATATATATCGATCGTTGTATACGCTTCGGTCATTTCTTCGTGTTTTGGTAGACGGCTTTCCAATTTTATCCGACTTGAAGGTGGCACTGAAATGTCGTTCGAGGATATCTTGGAGCCATTTCGTACGGGTACGTAGATCGCACAGCAGTGCACAAAGGAAACTGAAGCACTGGAAGCTGAAACACGGCTACTCTTGCGAAGACTTTGTTTCATATTACGCGATTCCGTGCGCCAGACGCCAGACACTTGTTTCCTCACAGAATCTCAGCCGTTCGCAAAATAGTGTGCTAGCGATGCATATCTTTGCAAAGCACTGGGTGGTATATTTCGGTTTGCACACGAATCAGGTGACAGTGAGCGAAATTTCAGTTACGAGACGGCGATGTTGAAGACAATACTTACTCTTATTACCTTATTAATTCATCATAAAACAGACGTCGTACAGACACCAGTCTTAGTCAAAAGTTTTCTGGGTTTGAGGCCGCATTGTCAACTACAAAATTTCGACTTATCGACGACTATTGCAAGACGCCTTCCTCAGGATGTACTTCTAACTGCCAGTAGAATTTTATGGACTATGACAACAGCCTCGGAAGCCTACGTTTACACACACTAGTCTTGTAAGTTTCGAAAGGCGTCTTTAACCTACTTTATTCACAGCATCTGGTAATATTGCAGATTGCTTCGCGCTTTTGCATTTGTTCATCCTTCGCACCAGTTTCAATGCTTCCATCTTTGTTGTTCTTTCTTTTTCCTCCAGTTTAATTTCATCTTTTCACTAAGTATCCTTTTTCTCTCCTCGGACCATTTTGATCCTGTCTTCTTCTCCCTCTTGTGTTATCTTTAGCTACGATGCCACTGCGCCGGCCGAAGTGACCATGCGGTTCTAGGCGCTGCAGTCTGGAACCTCGAGACCGCTGAGGTTGCAGGTTCGAATCCAGCCCCGGGCGTGGATGTGTGCATGTCCTTAGGTTAGTTAGGTTTAGCTAGTTCTAAGTTCTAGGGGATTAATTACCTCAGCAGTTGAGTCCCATAGTGCTCAGAGCCATTTTGATGCCACTGCTTAGGTTGGCACTACGACAGACACCGACGACAGCGCCCTCTAGTCGGCGTGGAGAGCTCTACGAGCATCGCTACACATTCAGCCCATTCGATCGGGTGCAGACAGCCAGGACACTTCGCTTCAACTTCGCACCTCCTTGCATGTTATGTAATATGTTTGCATATGTTTATCCACAAGTAAAGGCGCTTAAACCGTATTTGCAGTACCGAGAGATTAGTACCTTTTCCTCTTCCTGTTCCTTACCCACGCGCCGCCTCCCAGGCGGGATACAAAATTTTGGTGACGAGGATGGGATACGAACCCACGCGTGCAAAGCACATTGGATTAGGTGCAGACAGCCAGGACACTTCGCTTCAACTTCGCACCACCTTGCAAGTTATGTAATATGTTTGTATATGTTTATCTACTAGTAAAGGTGCTTAAACCATATTTGCAGTACCGAGAGATTAGTACCTTTTCCTGTTCCTGTTCCTTACCCACGCGCCGCCTTCCAGGCGGGATACAAAACCTCTTGCTTTGAAATCCTTCCATTATTAAACTTTCCTCTTGAAACTCTTTCTTTCTGTTGCATCTTTTTCACTTATGTTATTTCTTTCCATATCTTTCCCAACTACTTGTATCCAGGCTATTGGAGACTTCTTGTGCCGGACGGGGTGGCCGAGTGGTTCTGGGTGCTACAGTCTGGAACCGCGCGACCGCTGCGGTCGCAGGTTTGAATCCAGCCTCGGGCATGGATGTGTGTGATGTCCTTAGGTTACTTAGGTTTAAGTAGTTCTAAGATCTAGGGGACTGATGATCTCAGAAGTTAAGTCCCATAGTGCTCAGAGCCATTTGAACCATTTGACTTCTTGGCCCATAGATATTTAAAAATCTGTTTGGTTAACCTGTTACTGTTCATTCTGTATAAATGTCCTAAAAATAGTAGTCCCCTCTTTCGTAATGTTTCATTTATGTTTTCTATGTTGCGATAAAGTTCTTCATTGCTTCTCGATTTCCATACCTCAGTAATTTTTGGTGGTCCAAGTATTTTTGGAATAATTTTTCTTTCTAGGACTTCGAGTTTGCGTAATTTGTAACTCACTACTAGACATTCACTTGCATACAGACATTCCTATTTTACTGCTGTGTTGAAATGAAATGTCGTGTGGCTAGGGCCTCCCGTCGGGTAGACCGTTCGCCTGGTGCAGGTCTTTCGAGTGGACGCCACTTAGGCGACCTACGCGTCGATGGGGATGAAATGATGATGACTAGGACAACACAACAGCCAGTCTCTGAGCGGAGAAAATCTCCGACCCCGCCGCGAATCGAACCCGGGACCTTAGGGTTGACATGCCGTCACGCTGACCACTCAGCTACCGGGACCGGACAACTACTGTGTTGTAGCGCTGTATCCTCAAATTTCCAGACAGACACGTTTTGTTGTAGACATTCCTAGTTATTCCGTAAGCTCTCTCCATTTTATGAACTCTTTCTTCTATAGCGAATTTTTCTAAGCCATTTTCTTGGATAATTTCTCTCGAATATTTAAATTTCCTTACACTCTTACTCTGGTCAATACCTGTTGCTAGGTATTCCGGAGCGTTTCTTACATTTGTCATAAATTTTGTTTCTCCTACACATATTCTTAAACTTGCTTTATTGGCTGTTTCTTCTAAGAGATTGATTTGTTAGATTTTCAGAAAGAATGGCAAAATCGTTGGCAAAAGCTAAACAGTGAATTTCAATACCTTCATATTTAGTTCCCAGACTAATTGGTGATAGCTTTTCTTCTTTTAGTTTGTGTTTCCATTCTGTTACTATTTCTTTATTACGCAATTAAAGAGGAGTGGAGACAGGCCATCATCTTGCCTTACACCGGTTTTTATGTTGAATCCCTTCAATATTTCACCCTGAAACTTTACTTTTGATTTGGTGCCTGTGAGCGTTTCACGAATAAGGTTTGCTGATTTAGATTTGATGCCAAATTTTCTGATCACTTTATCTAGTGTTTCCCTATCAACTGAGTCAAATGTCTTTTTAAAATCTATAAATGTTACAACTATGTCTGTAGAGTTTGAAAGTCTGTGATGAATTATGTACTTTAGGTTGAAAATCTGTTCTGAGAAAAATATGCCCTTTCTAAATCCACTCTGATACTCTCCCAATTGGCTATCAAGTGTTGCTTCTACGTTGTTTAGTAGTATTGTGGAAAATGTTTTATAACCCGCTGGAAACAAAGATATACCTGTGTAGTTATTTACATTTTGCTTATCACCTTTGTTGTGCTAGGGACGGATGAGAGCCATTTTCCAGTCTTCTGGTATCTTTTCAGTTTCCCATAGTTCTTCGAACATGAGCTGACGGTTAGTTATAATTTTTGGATGAGACTTTTTATAAGTTCAGCTGTAATTGAGTCTTCTCCACTGGCTTTGTTGTTTTTTCAGGGTACTTATTGTATTTCCAATTTCTTCAGTTGTAGGTGGTGGATCTGCTTCTGTATTATCATCGAGATCTGGGAATTCTAGCTTAATGTTTGGTTCTTCACTGTTCAATAATTTTTCAAAGTACTGTCCTAGTATTTCACAATTCTGGCTGTTGCTTAGGCCTGCTTTACCATTTTCATCTGTGAAGCCAATACTTGGAACTTGGTAGCCCTTTAGATAACTTTTAAACATCTGATAGAAATTCCGAGAGTTATTATTTACAAAGTTGTTTTGTTAGTCAAGAAGCGATTTCTCAAAAGATCTTTTAGCACTCTTTATTATTTTTGCTGTTTCTTTCATTTGCATTCTAAATGCATCAAGGTGTTCAGGCTTCCCAGAACATTTCCATTTCTTTCACTGCTTTGTTCTTTCTGTAACTACTTCTTCACAGATTTCATTCCAACAGATTTTCTTCTTTATTTTTGTTGTTCCAAATACATGTTTCGCTGCCCTGTTGATTTCTTTCGATATTTCGTGCCATTTCCCTGATTTAGTTCCTATAATTCCTTACTGAAATTTTTTTATTACCTCTTTGGTGATGTTGAGAATGTCTGTATTATATTTAATTAATTTTTGCTGTCTCTTTTGGTTTTTATTGGGGAGAAGTGTCAGTTTACTCTTAGTCAGGTAATGATCAGAATCAAATTCCCTGTTTCTTGCTGCTTTTACATTCATAATTTCTTTAAAATTGCATTTAGAAATAGCCACGTGATCTGACTGGAACTCCCCTAGCACTGGATTCCGAGAGATCCATGTTGTGCCACTTTTGGTAATCTTTTTAGCATTTCATTTTTGTTATTAATGTTAAATATGCTTTAAGATTATGAAGAGTGGAACTCAGATCTGGTGGTCTGATTCATCTTCCTGGGCGAAGATAATGAATTTTGTGGACCATTCGATTTCACAAGAGAATGTGGAAGCTAGTATCCGGTTCTAGTTTAGATACCCGTATACATAGGAGGACTGAAAATACTGTTCCCCCCCCCCCTCCTCTCTCTCTCTCTCTCTCTCTCTCTCTCTCTCTCTCTCTCTCTCCCCCTCTCCCCCCCCCCCCCTCTCTCTCTCTCTCTCTCTCTCTCTCTCTCTCTCTCTCTCTATCTCGGTCGTAAGACCACGATACTGAATTTTTAATATTTTTTCTGAAATTTTCTTATGTGATACATAATTTTGATATTGAACGTAACACAACTGTTGTAATTCATTCGCCTTTGATGAGTTACTGAACCTCATGTGTCATTGCGATCATTACAATGCTTTTCAGTACTTTTGACGCCCGCGGATTAATTGCTTTAGGTATTTGCATTTTTGTATGATCCGACCGCGTCTCCCTCACCTGTTGAAACATATATTTAGAGTTTCACTGTTGAATAGCTACCTCCCCCGCCCCCATTTACTTCCATCGCGTGACCTTCATGAGCTACTGTACTTAAATCTTGCAGTCTCTTGTACAGGTTGACGTCCACCGTGAATCGAGGAGGGCGACAAAACCGCTGCCACACCAATAAATCTGCAAAATTTCCCGTCAACAACTTCACAACCAAAAAAATGAAACATGTACAATAATTACTAAAGCCACTGTATTTTAAGTCGTGTCATCAGTATGCAATATACAGTTTAATACAGTCGCAAACAATTATTGATAGATATTAGCGAAAATTCGGTAGCGAATAAAAATCCTGTACTCAGATTTGAGGAGATTTCACTCTCCTTCCGTACGATTATGGTCGCGCTAGAAACTTCCTATAATTATCGTTTTTACTTGTAAGCAGAGATCTTTCGGCGTTTCTCACCTTCTTTTACATACTTCGGAAGTTTGTGGCACAGTCTTATGGGACCAAACTACTTAGGTCATCGGTTCCTAACCCTACACACTACGTAATCTAACGTAAACTAACTTACGCCATGGACAACACACACACACCCATGCCCCAGGGAGGGAGGACTCGAACCTCCATCGGGGGTGGGGGGGGGGGGGGGGGGAAGCGACGGTGAAAGTGCGCCTGAGACCGCGCGGCTTTTCTTTTCACCCGTCACCTTGTTTAGTTTATCCTCAAACCCAAATCAGAGCATTGCAGAACAGTTCGTTGATTGCCTACTTGCCTGCCAGTATAATCAGGTAGTTCGTATAGTTTAGCATTGGCAAACGTTTTCAATGCAATTTTATTTCTGTTCTTCTACTGTACATACGTGTAGAAATTAAACAGTAGTGACTAACATGTGCTACCATTCGTTATTCTTACTGAAACACGAGCTCGTCTTTCTTGATTTCCTATTTGAACTATCCCATTTTGTTTTCTCTACACGCAGCTGATTACATGTGTCTCCTCAGCTTTCTCGTCTTATGATTTCTACCATTTTGATTGACGAGTATCTAATTCTTTCCGTATGTAACGTAAGGAATGAAGTGTGTCTTTGTCACCATCCATCACTAAACGCAAGTTTGACTACCTTATCTTACACTATGCTGCCTGTTTGCTAAAGCTCGAGGAAGTATTTAGCTCCTAAGGGAGCGTAGAACTTGTCTTTTTTATTTGGCTTGAGGTAATAACACTCAGGAAATACAGGAAATATGTAGAATAGAATCTCATTAGAAAATTTCGTAGTATTGTATTGGTCACAAATCAAGAAAGTGGTTCGACACAGTTCCTGGATTGCAACTATACAACGATCTCCTGCCTCTACTTCATTAAACATGTATTTAAATACAGTTTTCAGGTATCCTACTGGAAGGACGTCTGTAAGATAAATGTGCAAATTGTAAAGTATGATTGAACCAGGTTAATATACTAACCGTCCAGTTAAGTTTGCCAGCGAGCTCGCTCCACGAGAAATACTTCATTTTCTGCTACATGACATGGTTTCCTTTGCTTCTTTTTGCTGTCAGTGATTTTGGAAGCCCAAGGATGTATGTTGAGAAGTCTTTCCCACCAGAAGATGTATGTGCATGATAGCTGTTACTGCAAGGGACTTATTTAGTACTGGTGAAAGCTTACTGTGAAGCGACGTCAAATTATGTATCACTCGGTGCGACCACAAAACTCGGTAGTAGTCGACAAATGAAGAACTTTAGAGATGCCATACGGTATTTCGTATTATTTCTTTTAGTATTAATACTTGCGTGTTATGACAGTACAGCATTACTAAGCAATGCCCCACTGAAGATCAATCAGAAACACCTCACTCACTTGATTACACATCAGCAGTAAAGGCCCTCACGAGCCCTTTAAGATGAAATACATTATTGTCCCTAGTTGTGTGTTTTTCATCGTGGTGCCGATGTTAGAGATGTGGTACGTACAGTATCAAAGAAGTTGGTTCCGTACTGGCATATTGTAATACCTTTTTCATATATTCACATTTCTGGGACTTTGTTTTTGATTTAAAAGAAGTATGCTCTGAAATATTCGATGTTGTCTTCAAATATGAGGGCTCTCTCTCAGGAGCGAGTGTGTCAGATTTTGTGGTTTTAGTCTCTTTAAGAAACAAAAATTTACACTACTACAAGTGAAACGTGTAGCAAAGATATTTGTATTATAACGAGGAAACTAGGATGGCTTGGTAAATAAAGAAAACGTGGGTGCAACAAAAAAGGCCGCTTTTGGATAGAAGAAACTCTTTACTGCTGTTTATGTACTCCCATCATCCTTCGAGTCTGCCACAGCACCTCATCGTGTGACCTCTGTACATCTTAGTCATTACTAGTGCTGGCCGTGCAGCTCCACAGCAGCTGGTGTTTCAACGTGAGAGGACGGGTCACTCTCTCACTACTCTCCACATTCAAGGGTAAAATTTAATGTTGATTTTAGAACAAATACATGGTTTTTGTGAGACGGCTGGAAGTTTCAGCATGGGCAGCACTGATGGGAGCGTGTACATTGTTAATGCATGCAGGATCTTTATGGCAGATCTCCTTCGAATAGTATTTTTCTGGAGTTGAGGACAACGAGGCAGTTTCATCATTTAACAGTAATACTTGCAGTTGACGTGTGGGACCTGAAAGCCACACGCGGCTATTAGGGGAAGGAACATCTCGAAGTACTTACCAGGGACAGATTGCAGGGTCCCAGAATTTCTCGCACAGGTGTGCAGACATTGAGATCGGTCGAAGACATACCTGGTAGGCGCCTATTGCCATAGAAGAGGCAGGAGTGTGGGAATAAGAAAAATCTAGGTCGCCCGAGCAACGCATTATGACAGTGTCGCAAACGCCCTTTGCGAAAAGGGATGACAGCCATAAAAATTCAGCAGCTTCCATGTTCACCATTCACCAGATGCCAACTACGGATCCATAAGGTGGTGTTGTCCCTTGGCCTTAAGAGGTGTGTGGGAATCCTGAAGTCTTCAAAGAAGTTTTAGATGGAACGCAACATTTATGGCGGCTCTGAAATTATTTATGTTGGGACACGAAGGCACTTCTTATTAGTTTAGCGCGAGGCCACTGGTTGGACATGCAGTAGCGTTCGGGCCTTCCAGAGAATGATCTCAATCAGAAATGTGTAGTTCACTTCAAAACTACACGGAAACTCAAAAAATGCTACCCAAAATGGGCGTGGGAAGAAACAAGTTTGGAGCACAAAGTCTCCTCCACCTTTTCGAGTGGTAAATACAACCCTACAAACCCCCATTAGGGATCCTCTTCGATACGGTCTCTTTCCAGAATGTTTAGATCCAGAAATCATGGTTCACGTTCCCTTCAGATACGAATCCATCGAGAATCATTCTCCAGACTAAATCGGGACACATCTGTGAAAAACAACTTTGGCCCGCTGTTTGACCGTCGAGTTGGTATGTTGATGACTCGGCTCTAGACATTCCCTTCTGTGAACACGAGTCAGAGATGGACATACAGCAGGTCTCCGACAATAAAGACCACTCTTCTAAAGACTTCTGTACACATCGATACAACCCGTCCAGTGGATGCTGCGAGCTCACATGCCAGTTTTCGTGCGCTATTAAGGCGATAGCGTAGTGCTCTTACAGCAAAATAACGGTCCTCTCTTCGGAAGTGATATGTTGTCGGCCTTACCCTGGTCGTCGGGATATAGTTTCGACCTCTGTATACTGTTGGCATATCCAAGAAACAACAGAACGATTAACATTAAGGCATCGGACCACATCAATTTGCGACGGTCCTGCTTCCTTTATTTCTATGGCCCTCCATCGCAGATAATCTGGTAGACATTTTCTCTGTGCCATTATGCACCGTCCACGACTGTGTAAACAGCGACTGTGGATGTGGGGCTACTCAGCAAACACTGCCTCATTTCATAGGTGCCCTGACGTCATCGTTGGCGTGGTTGTCCGTTGATGGGAATGTCATCTTCCTTGCACAACACGATCGTACGGACATCTGGTTTGAACTATATCGTATATGTGTTTGACTATATCGTGAATTAGACAAAGAACACAGAAATACCGTTTTGTTGCTTTGTGGTCATCAGTCCCCTGGAACTTAGAACTACTTAAACCTAACTAACCTAAGGACATCACACACATCCATGCCCGAGGCAGGATTTGAACCTGCGACCGTAGCGGTCACGCGGTTCCAAACTGAAGCGCCTAGATCCGCACGGCCGCACCGGCCGACGATTTCTGCGGTTATTTCACGCAGTGTGGCATGACTGTTACCAGTGACAACCTTACGCAAACGTCGCTGCTCTCGGTCGTTAAGTGAAGCCCGTTGGCCACTACGTCGTCCGTGGTGGGAGGTATCTCCTCAAGTTTGGTACTCTCGGCGGAATATTGAATTCACTAACGGTTTACGAAATAGAATTTCCCTTGCGTGTAGCTCCTACTACCATTCCGCGTTAAAAGTCAGTTGATTCCTGTCGTGCGGTCTTAATCACGTTGGACACTTTTTCACGTGAATTATCTGAACACAAATGGCAGCTCCGCCAACGCACTGCCCTTTTATACCTTGTGTACGCGATACTACCTATGTGCATATCGCTGTCCCATAACTTTTATTACCTCTATATATAATTGTAGTGGTGCGATCCTTTACGAAATACGAAAAACCCATAAAACAGTTGATGCGTTCTCCACAATTCAGTATAAATCTACATTCTTTCATCATTTATACATCACGCGTCACATCGTCTATGTTCAGAAATTATTTGCAGAATTCCAACACGTTTAATGATTTGGTGTCAGGTGTTCTTTCCTCCAATCTTATTTACCCTTTTCACTGTTAGTGCTCATTTTCATACATCCGATGTGTAGAAAAATCTCACGTCAACTACCTTTTCCTCTCCATCGTGCCATCTAGTTTCAACCATCCGTTCCTCTCATTTTACCCAGATTAATCTCTCCGGACATTGTGCCCCCACAAGGAAAACATATATGTACAGCACTTTCATGCATGCAGAATGAACGTTTTTCAGATGATATAGAAATATTAATTAAAGGAAAAGGGGAAAAGGTTTAATTAAACAAGCAAGCCAAATCCCACCCCAGCATGTGGAGAAGGAGTAAGAGAACCAGGATTCGAATTCCCTGCTTGAATTCTTTTTTCGACGTGACAATTAAAACTGAAGCTTTAAATTAGTATTGTTACATTACATGTAAGATATTGTAGGAACGAGCATCAAATCACCGAGCTAAATATTCATTTGTATACCGGACGAGGAGATATTGTGAAGTGGTAAAGGGAAGCATGAGTAATATTGGTTCCTGCGAATTGAATTAGTGTATTAAGTGTTTACAATTTTCGAAAACGATGTCCATTATTCAGAAAATTTATGCACCTGCTTTTCCACAAAATACTCGTTTTGTGGTATGTTCTCTACGTAGCAGGCATTACCACATGCTCATCCTCCCTACCCATTCTCCATAGCCCAGAAAAAATGTTTAGTTTATTATCAGTTGGTCAGCTTATACAGTAAAGAATAATTTTTCGGAATCCGCCACATATAGTACCGAATATTTATTCTACTAAATAGGACTTTCATATTTCTGTATATTCAATCGCATATTTCCAAAACTAGAACATCTGATCTGAGTTTCATTTATTACTAGTCCTTCATTATTTTCTCTAATGGCAATACTATAGACTACCGATCGTAAAAATAAAAAGAAGTCCAAGAGAAAGAGAGAGAGAGGGGGGGGGGGGAGGGGTAACTAGGAATCAGTCTTTGAGAACCCGTTGCTACACTAAAACTGTATCTGCGTTTGTACCATCCTACTATCGATAATTGTCTGGAAGTGAAGTTTTTTAGTTTTATTTGCAGTCTCTCTCACGGACGCAGAATTTTGCATTTGAGTGGAAAATCTGCATACTAGCGGCACATATTACTGGGCGGCACTCGTCTTTATCACGTGACGTGCAACTTGTTTTTACAGATTCAAAATGCTGTTCTCCCGTTTTTCGCTTCATTCATATTTACAATTTTACCGTAGTTTTATACTAGAATGATGCCGAGTCGTAAATTTGTATGAACATGTATGAAGCAATTTCACATTTTCTGACGCGCGTGTATGAACTCAGTGGTATAGACTGAGAGCACTGCCATACATGTGTAACACAAAATGGAAGCTTTCTGATATAGCGATGCGTGCCACTGTATTTCACGCTTTTACTACATCTACCATTATTTTGTCCATCGCAGAGATACAGAGGAAATAAATACTGAAATTTCACCAAAAACTAAATATGATGTACCCCCAATTTCGTACAACTAATTTAAATCTACGTGCAATAAATGTTTACATCCAATTTTTAATATTCGTTGCAGTTCTCCAATATATAACCATATGTAACCATCTCATCAGCCTGGTAGTATTCAATAACAGAAGCCCACTGAAAATGCATATTTTGGGCACAGTAACGATCGACATACGCCAGACGAAATTTCAACGAAATATTTCTAAATGGTAGGAGTAACGTAAAAAGAAATAAGAAAGGGCGAGTGTATCTTCGTGTCAGCTACACGGGGAAATCACTGCGTACGAAAAATAGAGAAGAATTTGTTGTTATAATACCCATTCAATAATATCGCTCCATGAACGTCTGCAACTCACAGATACAAATTCTGTACTATAGGGAACCATAAAGCCTATATGAATAAAGACAATTTCGCGAAACAAGGATGAAAGCTAGCCGAAGATTATGATCTTGGGCCACAGTTCACACACACCTCTTTTGGAAATTTAGTCTCGAATAACGTCATAGTGCGGTTCTCTGTTCCACAGTCACTTCTCTCTGTAACTCCCAATTAAGGTTTTGTACGAAGATTGGAAGGAGGATTCGTATGAGGGGCGTCCTGAGGGGCTCCGGTAAGTAATGCAATAGATATCTTTCTTGCCTAATCTCGACTAAATAAATATGGAGTCTGTCGTGAGACATCGTGGAATATTCCACTTCACCGTCTATGGTCTCATAAAATTCCTGTAGGTGGCGGCGCAAAACGTAGCCTTCGAAGTGGCGTCTATAATGGAGGGGGGTTCCGAACATAGAGCTGCCACCGGAAGTATCCACAGGGGCTTGTAGAGTGTCTCGGGGACATGGCAGTGAACAAAAGCACGGTGAATCGTTGGGTGAGGCGTCTCTCATCATTGGAACGAGGTCGCGCAAATGTGCCCGATCCTGCCGACCGCCCGCGCACGGCCTCAGGAAATTGAAAAAGCAACTTCAGCGTGTTCGTCGGCACAAAAATGCAAACGATCTTCTCCTTTCCCATGACAACGCAGGGCCTCACAACACAGGACTGCGCTCCCTAGAGCAGCCCACAAATCTTCATTTGACTGTTCTTCCCCATCCACCCTTAATCCCAGATCTCGCACCTTCCGACTTCCATCTGTTTGGCCCAGTGAAGGATGTACTCCGCGGGAAGCAGTAACTGGATAATAGGATCTTACTGATGCAGCAAGATTTTGGCTCCGACGCCTGGAAACCATGTCCAGTTCCCACACTCCTTACGAGACAGTTGTGTGTACCATTGCGCCATGCGGGCACAGCGTTTATCGTAATTGCGTGGACTATCTCAGAACGCCTCCCGGACTATCCACATTCCCACCTACCGGCACTCATCTATGTCCTCCTTGCTCGCTGTTTTGAGAATCCCACAGGAGGTCGAACGTAATTGTTAGTCCGCCTGAAGATGGTGGTTTCATTGCCTGTCGAGATGAATTAATTATATGAATGCATGGTGTCTGTTCTTTCAGACATGTCCTTCCTTTTCCTTTCTTTTTTCCATCTTCCACCTTCATTTTGCATAATACACACCACAGCTGCGGATTATGTGTCGAAAGAACAGTTACCACACATGTTCAAAAGAACATACTCCTCACATTCACACAATTAATTTGTTTCTCTTTGCGCAATGAATCCACCATGTCGTCTAGGAGCAGGAGAGCCCAGGTTCAAATCCCAGTTCGGCACACATTCTCACTCATCACTGCTGATTCCACATAAGGTCCTGATGCAGCTGATATTATCAGTTCCTTACCTTTCTTTTCCTTTCCGCCCACTCCATCTTCAATTTACATAATATGTATCACGTCTGTGGATTCCGTGTTGTAAGAACAGACACTCGTTGACTGCAGCTATCACTTCATTTGATGAAAATTTCTCTCCAGAAAACCAAAGTTTCACGTTAGGGAACAGCGAAATGTCATTTGGGGCTACGTGTGGTGAACAGGGTGGATGAAGAATCAATTTAAAACACAGTTAATCCACATTCACCAGCGTTATCGCTAATATGTGCGATGGTGCATTACCTTCATGAATGAGCACTTTTACTGTGTGCCAGTCTTCATCTATTTTCATCCAACAGCAGTTTCAAACGATCCAACACTGAAGCATAATAGGGTCCAGCTATGGTTCTGTCTTTTTACAAGTAACCTGTAAGATTTATTCCTCTGGAAATCATAAAAACAGTGACCATCACCTTACCAGCTGACAAAACTGTCTTTACCTTCCTCATTGCACTTTCACCAGACTTTGTCCATTGTTTAGACTGCTGTTTTCACTTGGTGTGTTGTGACGAATCCATGTTTCGTCAACATTGACAAACCGGCGCAGAAAATCTTGCGGATTGTGATTAAATATCCCCACACATTGTGTTGTAACGCATGCGCGTTTGATCGACCGGGAGCAATAGCCGCATCCACCTCTCACGCTGCTTCTTCACAGCCAAATCCCCGTGTGGGATACTATCCACTCACTCAGATGAGATGCCTACAGCCTTAATAACTTTACTAATTTTTATTAGCCGTTCATGCCTTATCGTACCGTTGATTTTGTAAACGTTTCCGTTTTGGTGACCTAAACTGGACGACTGGGGCGAGCTTCGTCTTCGGCGTTTCTCGGACCACGCTTAAATTCATTAATCCAAAAGTAAACAGTCTTCAGTGATGGTGCACAGTCCGCGTAAACTTCACCAAAATGTGTTTTGATTTGTGTGGCAGTCCAAGCCTTCAAAGGAAAATCTTTAATAACAGTAAGAAACTCGTTTTTCTCGATTTTCAATCGCAGTCGACATACTGACCGAATCAGACGGTTGTCAACAGTGAATTGTGGGCTGCACATTGCTGAAATTCTGTATATGATCGTTGGAGTAATTAACCATGAAAGCGCAGGAAAAATGTTCGATTCTTTCATGGAAATTTACCAGACTTATCAAACCACCCATGTACCCAGTGCACACAGTCATTGTTTTTCGATCTGCCAACTATCTCCCTTATGCATCCCGTTACCCTGCCTAGTGTTGGAGCTCTATAACACCAGCATACCCATCTTCTGTGCTTGTCCATACTTACCAGGAACACTGATCACTGACCTAAGATACATATAATCTCGTTGTGGTTCAGATTTTGTTATCAACCATGAACAGCATCTCATCCCTGTTGCTGATGTGTAAGAGAACATCCAGAGATGTCACAAATCTCGTCACGGATGTCCTAATGTCGCTGGAGCTTACGGCAACGCCATGAGGCCTGCCGAAGTAGCTTACAGCTGCTCCCGCACAACACCCAATTCACCTTGTGTTCGTACACATTAAATAATAATAAACTAGTTTGTAAACAATACAGTGTGTAAAGGAATAAGTCTAAAAACTTTTAGAGTGGTTGGATGAGGCAGGAAGATTCTTTTCCTTATCTCACTATTGCGACGTTTCCCCACTTCGGATCCACTGAAGATTAAGACGTTAGTGGTGTTCGGTGACAGAGCTGAATCATACATATGACAGACTTTGCTTTAGACATGGTGCTGAAAATTTCGTCTGTTTACACGACTGAACAACTAGCATCTGTTGCGCTAATGAGTGTCTAACACACTCAGAACAACCAGATGTTTCACGAATAACAGCTGTAGCTTTAGTCAGACTGGAACATAGTTCTTCTGGGGTGTCTGTCGGTGTCTCGCACACCAAACGTTTCATCTCACCAACAAAAAGAAATTCATGGTAATGAGGCGGGAGAATGATGTGGCCCCGGTACTGGCCCATCCATCCCAACCCAGCAGTTACGAAAAATATTGTGAAAATGTCCAACGGTAAAGTATGTTGTGGTTCTGTCATGCTCGAACAGTAATCGTTGCCCGAAGGCTACGCGGACCACACTCCAACAATTCTGACAACACTTCAAGGATAAATATGTGCTAGTGTCCTCCACCGAACCGGTCATACAGAAGATACGTCCAGTTGAGATGGTCGTGAAAAATGATAAATCTCTCTTAGTGGGGAAGCCCAAGCGTTGACTTAGGCTTTCCAAATAACAGACATGGCTACTGTGACTGTTAAATACCACTTCCCTTCTGAAGGCAGCCTCGTCAGTAAACAAAATACACGTTTGGAAGTCGGCGATATCTAGAATTTTGCGTAGTGCTACATGCTGGGGAATGTAATCAGCTGATGAGTCTTGTACATTCTGAGGCTTGAACGGTTGCAGGACGTTCCACGTAGTGGGTATCTAGTTATTAAAGCCGGCCGAAGTGGCCGTGCGGTTAAAGGCGCTGCAGTCTAGAACCGCAAGACCGCTACGGCCGCAGGTTCGAATCCTGCCTCGGGCATGGATGTTTGTGATGTCCTTAGGTTAGTTAGGTTTAACTAGTTCTAAGTTCTAGGGGACTAATGACCTCAGCAGTTGAGTCCCATAGTGCTCAGAGCCATTTGAACCATTTTTTTCGAGTTATTAAGTTCCTGGGCTACAGATCGTGTTATAGTGCCGACTTGCCCTCAGTTTGTTGTAAAAGAGTTCCCACAAACTGAAAAGTTTGCACATTGCAGCGTCTGCCACTTTCCTGTCGGTGTGCCCTGTGGTCCTGTATAGCGAAGACAGCTACCATCAGTTTCCTGTCGGTGTGGTTTGGGGTCCTGTATAGCGAAGACACCCATCAAGTCTTGGATATGTCGCACGATTCGGTAACCTCTCTCCTGCAAATACTTCTACAATCTGGCGCCTTGCTGCTCGGTTGTTGCACAGTACTATAGCATTACTGGTCGGGATTGATCTATGAGGTCATGAATATCTTATTTGGATCTGTCAGCTGGTACGGAGAAATTGAGATTTGGGGGAATTCTTTATACAGTTTTTGCGTGATTAAGTCACAATGCTATGCAAAGCTCTCGTTTAGTTACGTGCGATTTGCGATCTGTTATGTGCTACTTTCCGATAATAAATCATATTTTTTTCTCATTACCGTTAAAATATAATGATGATAAATGTTTGAGATCATTTGGAATAATATTTTAATAACTATGTAGATGACGTGCCGCCATTCGTTTACTCTTAGAAAAAAAGTGTGTTAATTGTGCATTTATGGACGGTCAGACTCAGGATCAGTGATAACAATTCCAGAAATAATTGATTGGATGAAGTTCAATTGCACACAATCGTGAAGGACGAATTATGACCTTCAAATTGGTTGTAGATCTATGCAGGACAATTTTGTGACAGGCTAGTAAGCGTCGCGGGTGTGTTGTGGTATGAAGACTGCTTTCGTACCGCTGATGGTTTGCTTTAAACTCCATAAAATACAATTTACGCGAATTCTCAATCATCGCGAAAGGGTAGAATACACTCCTGGAAATGGAAAAAAGAACACATTGACACCGGTGTGTCAGACCCACCATACTTGCTCCGGACACTGCGAGAGGGCTGTACAAGCAATGATCACACGCACGCCACAGCGGACACACCAGGAACCGCGGTGTTGGCCGTCGAATGGCGCTAGCTGCGCAGCATTTGTGCACCGCCGCCGTCAGTGTCAGCCAGTTTGCCGTGGCATACGGAGCTCCATCGCAGTCTTTAACACTGGTAGCATGCCGCGACAGCGTGGACGTGAACCGTATGTGCAGTTGACGGACTTTGAGCGAGGGCGTATAGTGGGAATCCGGGAGGCCGGGTGGACGTACCGCCGAATTGCTCAACACGTGGGGCGTGAGGTCTCCACAGTACATCGATGTTGTCGCCAGTGGTCGGCGGAAGGTGCACGTGCACGTCTACCTGGGACCGGACCGCAACGACGCACGGATGCACGCCAAGACCGTAGGATCCTACGCAGTGCCGTAGGGGGCCGCACCGCCACTTCCCAGCAAAATAGGGACACTGTTGCTCCTGGGGTATCGGCGAGGACCATTCGCAACCGTCTCCATGAAGCTGGGCTACGGTCCCGCACACCGTTAGGCCGTCTTCCGCTCACGCCCCATCATCGTGCAGCCCGCCTCCAGTGGTGTCGCGACAGGCGTGAATGGAGGGACGAATGGAGACGTGTCGTCTTCAGCGATGAGAGTCGCTTCTGCCTTGGTGCCAATGATGGTCGTATGCGTGTTTGGCGCCGTGCAGGTGAGCGCCACAATCAGGACTGCATACGACCGAGGCACACAGGGCCAACACCCGGCGTCATGGTGTGGGGAGCGATCTCCTACACTGGCCGTACACCACTGGTGATCGTCGAGGGGACACTGAATAGTGCACGGTACATCCAAACCGTCATCGAACCCATCGTTCTACCATTCCTAGACCGGCAAGGGAACTTGGTATTCCAACAGGACAATGCACGTCCGCATGTATCCCGTGCCACCCAACGTGCTCTAGAAGGTGTAAGTCAACTACCCTGGCCAGCAAGATCTCCGGATCTGTCCCCCATTGAGCATGTTTGGGACTGGATGAAGCGTCGTCTCACGCGGTCTGCACGTCCAGCACGAACGCTGGTCCAACTGAGGCGTTAGGTGGAAATGGCATGGCAAGCCGTTCCACAGGACTACATCCAGCATCTCTACGATCGTCTCCATGGGAGAATAGCAGCCTGCATTGCTGCGAAAGGTGGATATACACTGTACTAGTGCCGACATTGTGCATGCTCTGTTGCCTGTGTCTATGTGCCTGTGGTTCTGTCAGTGTGATCATGTGATGTATCTGACCCCAGAAATGTGTCAATAAAGTTTCCCCTTCCTGGGACAATGAATTCACGGTGTTCTTATTTCAATTTCCAGGAGTGTATTTGATGAGCCATTGTGGAGGACGTAAGTTTGGATCAAAATCCTATATAAATTCTGTTGATCGAAGTAGCCTAGCAACCCAAAACCTCATACGCGGTTATCAACAGAAACAGTGTACAATTTTTCATGCACACGTTTATACTCTACATCGAGGTGTGGATGATTTGTGAGCAAGAAATAAACATTTGAAAGCATTTGATTAAACAAAAAATAAAAATATAAAGAAGTTTATTCGTATATTTTGTTATTTCATGAACAGTGATATTTTCTTATAGTGGAGTAGAACCTTACGTATTATTAATATTATGACAGACTTATCGCGAGTGCTCTCGTTACAAGCTGAGTTTTCGGCCTGATTAAGAGTAGCTGGTTCTCAAAGTCTTAAAGGTTAAGGGGAGAATAATACCACACTTAAATAACGCAGCATCGAAACCCACTATCTTTATACTATATTAAGCTAGCTATTCCGAAATCAGGTGATACCGTGGCCGTGTAGATGTGTGTTGTCGACAACGGATTGGTAAACACTAACACGTTTCTCATGCTGTGATATCGACGAGGGAAAGAAGGGACGACAACGACGACATACACGTATACATATACAAACGGTATACGTGGTGCCTTACAATACAACAACACAACGGACGTCACGGTATAATACCTACCCATAAATGAGATGTCGGTAGCTCGTGGTCTTGTGGCTAGTGTTGGTGGCTTTGGACCACGGGGTCCTGGCTTCGATTCCCGGCCGGGTTGGGGATTTTCTCTACCCGGAGACTGTGTGTCTGCGTTATCCTCGTCATTTCTTCATCATCGTCATCATTCGTGGCAGTGGCTAGATTGGAGTGTGTAAAAATTGGACAGTGTAAAAATTGGGAGTTTGTATGGCCGCTGATGACCGCGCAGTTGAGCGCCCCACAATCCATACATCATCATCATATATAAGGTGCTTGTCAGCTAACTCATTTACAATGTTGTCAAACATCAGTACAAATTGTCATGTAAAGGCTTCTCAACTAAGATACTAATAATGTAATTGGGGCGTGGACATGTCTACCATCACCAGTAATTTGTCTCTGCATAGCAACTCAAAGATCCCAGTGTCAACATGTCGCATACTGTGAAAGTTGGCCTAAGGGAAGTGCAGCGGGAAACTCTTCAAAGACCCCTAGAGGAGAAACAGTACACATGTGACGTGTGTCTCAAAACATAAAAGTGTTTCTCTTCATCTCCTCTAATTAATTTGAAAATTGAGGTATGTAGTTTTCTTACACGCTGCATAAACCTCGAGAAAAGGCTTTACCGAACACAGTGGTCCGAGGCTAGCTGGTGACAAGAAAAATAAGAATAAAAACTTGGTCTCTTGTCCTTTACACGATACTGAAGGCAACTATTGAGCAAAGACATGAAGAGCAAAAGCGCAAGTTGTATTTATACACTAACTAACAGATCACAACTCCACAGCACACAACCAGGCAACAAGATAGTAATGAAAGTTAAAGTAATTCTCATTTATTGTTTACCGAGGAACGGGTGACGTTCTACGAGTCAGCACGTCGAATGTCGGAAGTTTGAACGTGGTAAGTAAGCTAGAATTTCTGAAAAAACAAAATGTTGACGTTCAGTCTAGATATAGTGGGATCAGTACAAGAAATAGAAAGAAGTCAAGGATTTCAGGTCAGGTAAGTACAGGGTAATACCAACAGCAACAGAAAACGGTATAACGGGAGTGGAATTGGTTATTAATAGAAGGGTGAGACAGAGAGGTTTACTGTGAACTGTTTGGTGATATGGTTGTTCTCATCAGAACCGACAGCAAACCAACACCGATGACAATAGGTCAGGTATACATGCTGGTGACTCATGACAAAAAAATTATGTGAGGATATCGAATAAGTAATTCAGTACGCAAAGGAAGATATAATCTAATAGTGACGGGGAACTGGAGTGCGGTTAAGGCGAAAGAGGCAGAAGAAAGGGTTAGGGGAGAATATAGACGTGATACTGGGAGTTAGAGAGAAGAAAGACTAATTTAGTTCTCCAGTAAATTTCAGCGAATGATAGCGTATACTCTGTTCAAGAATGAAAAGAGGAGGAGGTATACTTGGAAAACGCCGGCACGCTAGAAGGTTTCAGCTAGATTACATCACCGTCAGACACAGATTACGAAATCAGATACAGGATTGTAAGACGTGCCCGGGAGCAGAAATAGCCTCAGACCACAATTTCGTAGTGATGAAGAGAAGGCTGAAGTTGAAGAGACTAGTCATGAAAAACCAATACGGAAATAAGTGGGATTCGGTAGTACTAAGGAATAAAGAGACATGCTTGAATTACTTTTTTTCTTTTTTTTCAATGGGACCAAACTGCTGAGGTCATCGGTCCCTAGGCTTACACACTAATTAATGTAACACAAAACTAACTTACACTAAGGACAACACACACACTCATGCCCGAGGGAGGACTCGAACCTCCGACTGGGGGGGGGGGGGGGGAAAGCCGCGTGAACCGTGGCGAGGCACCTAGGACCGCACGGCTACCCCGCGTGGCGAAATTGTAAGAAAAATAGTAGCAATCTATAGATAGAAGTGAGGTGGGTAATATACGATACATACAAGAGCAAGGAGGGAACAGTAACAGTGGAAGACTAAGAACGAAGTGGCCAACTAAAAAGGGTGTAAGACCAATGTAATTTTTCACCAATTCTGTTCAATCTATACATCGAAGAAACAACGACGGAAATCAGCGAGAGATTCAAGAGCGGAATCCAAATTCAAGGTGAAAGGATATCAATGATAAGATTCGTTGATGACATTGCTATCCTCAGTGGAAGTAAAAATGGATATGCCGTGTGGCTAGGGCCTCCCGTCGGGTAGACTGTTTAACTAGTGCAAGTCTTTCGAGTTAACGACACCTCGGTGACTTGCGTGTCGATGGGGATGAAACGATGGTGGTAAGGACAACACAACACCCAGTCCCTGAGCGCAGAAAATCTCCGAGCCAGCCGGGAATCGAATCGAACCGGGCCGTTAGGTATGACATTCCGTCGCGCTGACCACTGAGCTACCAGGGGCGGACCTCAGTATAAGCGAAGAAGAAGAGTTACAGGATCTGCTGAGTGAAATAAGTGCTAAATACAGATTGAGGGTAATTTGGAAAAAGAAATGAGAACAGCGAGAAACTTAACATCAAGATTGGCGGTCGCGAAGTAGATGAAGTTAAGGAATTCTGCTACCCAGGCAAGAAAATAAGCCATGACGAATCAGGCGAGGAGGACATAAAAGCAGAGTGGCACTGGGAGAAGGGCATTATTGATGAAGTAAAGTCTACGAGTATCAAACATAGGCCTTAATTCGAGTAAGAAATTTTTCAGAATATAGGTTTGGAGCATACCATTGTATCGTAAAATCGAAGCATTTTCGAAGTGGTGCTACAAAAGAATGTTGAAATATTAGGTGAACTGGTAAAGTAAGGAATAAGGTAGTTCTCCAGAAAATCTGCGAGGCGAGAAGTGTAAAAGAAACATTCACCAGAAAAAGGGTCGAAATGGTAGGACATCAGTTAGGACATTACGATGTAACTTCCGTGGTAGTAGTGGGAGTTGTTGAGTGTAAAAACTGTAGAGGAAAACAGAGACTAGAATACGTCCATACATACAATAGTCTGGGATGAAGAGCTTGTTAGAGGAGACGAATTCGTGGCAGGCTGCATCAAATCAATCAGAAGCCTGGTGAATCAAAAAAGAATTTCTTGAAAGTAGGGGAGAGCGGAGGAATAAAGGGATGAAAGGATGGGATGGAAAGGGGCAAATGGAGTGAGGGTGATTGAGGAAGGGGAAACGATGCAGGGAGAGAGGGGGTGGGGATCTAATGAGTTTAAGAAGAAGGATCTTGTTAACTTATAGACTCTGTATTTCTACTAAATTTTATGTATTTATTCAGACCGAAGGGACGAATTAAAATTTGTACCGAGGCTGGTATTCGAACACTGGTTTCCTGCTCACTAAGCAGATGCACAAACCACACCACTCTGGCACAGTGGCTTAGCACTACTGCCTGGACTATCCTAGCACCTCCTCAATCCATATCCTCATTCATGCCTCAGCTGACTTGGTATTCCCAGTAAATTCTAACAGCATAGCAGAGGGTTTTCGACTATACTGAAATAACACATCGAAATCGAATGAAACATAGGATCCTACCTGAAACCGAGGCATTGATGATTTAATCAACTGAAACTATATGCTTCCTGAAACATTTTGAAGCCTCAAATATCTATAGTGTATATATGCAGACTGAAGCCATATATGCAAAATTTGTAGCATGGGCATGGTGGCATAGTGGTTATCGCATCTGTGTAGTGAGCAGGAGAACAGGGTTCAGACCAGGGCCTTGATAAGAGTTTCCATTCGTCGCTTCACTCTGCATATATACGTCATGAGATTTGACGTTTGGGTCTGAGGAACCATCTAGTTTAAGTTGTTTGTGTAAAAATTCAGGTTAAAGTATTACAGCGTAGTGTAATGGTTATGTAAAATGTAAACAGTATTAATAGCAAAATTATAATATGGAGTGAGCGGAATGGAATGAGGAGAAAGAAGGCAAGGGAGAGGGTAGCAAGGGCTAGTGGCAGGGACGCTGTAAGTTTAACAAGAGAGGTTCTTACATTAAAATTTGCAATAAGTCAATTACTTTAAAAAACTTTCTGCTACAACATTAAAAGCATAGACCATTGAAAGTGTATAACTATTAAAAAGGGATAAAATAGTAAATTTAAAATGTGGGAATAAAGTAGTTAAAACTGAATTACTGTCGTAAATTAGTTAAAAAGTGAAACTTTGAAAGCATAAAACGTAAGGTCTTATTCTTACACTATGAAAAATAAAACTGTTTAAAAATTCTCCAAAAATATTAAAAGTATAGGCCAATAACAACTGATTTGTGAATACTGAAAGACATACAGATAGTAAGTTTATAGAAGTGGAATTATGTAGGGGACGTATAAATACATGATGTGTCATTAAATATTAAAACTGCGGAACACTGGAAGTATAACACTGTAAAAATAATAAAGCAATAAATTATATTAGTGAAACTATGTGCTGAAACTGAAGTTACAGGGAACAGGGCGTGATCACATTTCCTTCTGCTAGCTGGCCTTGTACGGCGCGCAGTTTTGTAGTACATTGTGAACGGAAGCCAACCTGCAGTCCGACCTGGTGCTACGATGGTGTGTGAGACGATGCACTGAAGCTGTCTCTTCTCTGTGAGTAGGACTGTTGGTCGTACAGGGTGACAATTATTGAACTGTACATAAGAGAAACGTAAATTAGTTACGCTACTGCATACACACACCTTATTCAATATGTAAACGTCACTACAGATATTCGGATTTCGGTTACGACATGTTCGATATGCCTACCATCATCGGCGAAGATGTGACACAGACGCATGGCCAATTTCTGCATGTCCTGCTGAAGTGTCGGAAAATCGATTGTGACCGTCGGAACGTTTCCAGCACAGCAATGGCTTTGTGGTTGCTGCTCACCTTGTCTTTAATATAGCCCTACAATTAGAAGTCGCAAGTATTCAGATTCGGAGAATATGCTACTGGCCTCTGGGTACCCCAGAGAAAGAATACCGTTCCTAAAGTGTTCCTCCTGGTCAACAAACACTCTCCTGCTTTGATGGGGTCGAGCTCCGTCTTGCACGAACCTCATCTTGTCAATGTCACTTTGGATAATGGGGATGAAGTCATCTTCCAAAACCTTCACGTAGCGTTCAGTAATCACCGTACCATCAAGGATTAGATTATTCCGTGACTGGACATTCCACACCACACAGTCACCCACTGACGGTAAAGAGACTTCTCGATCGCGATTCTCAGTCCAACATATGAGCCAATTTTGCTTACTGACGAACTCATCCAAATGAAAGTGGATTTCATCGCTATACCACACCATATTCACATCATACTAATTCCCATCGTACCCCACGGCCAATCGTGCGGTTTTTGCGTCCTAAAGCAAACTGTGCAGAAGTTATGACCATTTTATTTCACATAGTTCAATAACTGTCACCCTCTACGTGCGCTGCGTCGAAGTGGACACTGGGAGGAGGACGTAGGAGTTAACATTCGTTCTGCTGATTTAATGTGCCTCCAGGCTCTATCAGACGGTGAGTTAAATACTATGTCTTACATCAGTGTCAGGAGATGTCACTTAGGTTCATTATGCAACACTTCCTAATGCGTATTAATGGCTCCAACAGCGCGCTTGCTGGCCGTGGTGGCCGAGCGGTTCTAGGTGCTTCAGTCCGGAACAGCGGGACTGCTACGGTCGCAGGTTCGAATCCTGCCTCGGGCATATATGTGTTCTTCGGTTAGTTAATTTTAAGTAGTTCTAAGTTCTAGGTGACTGATGACCTCAGATGTTAAGTCCCATAGCGCTCAGAGCCATCTGAACCATCTGAACAGCGCGCTTAGATGTTAGAAGTTGATGGTATCTACAGTGATACTGATGACAAACATTATTAGGGTCATTTTGTTTCACAAAACCATAGCATATACATAATTAATGTATTTCACAGACCTCAGCGCAACTGGAGTCGTGCATTAAATTTTGATACTCCCCTTGCCCTAAGTTGTGGTTCCATACAACTTACATACATCTTTAATTCAGGAATTTTATCCTTTACACAAGCAATATAACCCTCCAAAATTCTTACAACCACGTATGAAATATACTTATTTGCAAACTTATTACATGTGTCATTCTTCTTTTACAACTCTGCCAGTGTTGCCTCTTACAACATTTATTACGCAAATATGTGTATCTTTTGAATCTCAGTTTCTTCCGTATTTTGAGCTTCTCAAATTAGTGGCCTCTTTATTTGTACACTAACGGGACCTTACATTTGCAGAAAAAATTGTGAGCACCGCTGGAACACCATTTTTGGTTTCGAGAGATGCACGCTTTCAACTTCATTCATTTCACATACAGGGCTCACATCTTCATTTTCGCCACTGTCAAAACATTGCGTCCTCGAATGATCAGTTCCAGCGGCCATTACTTTTTCTTTCACAGTTACGGTACACATTATAATTTCAGAACAACCCTCAATTTCATTACCCGTTCCTATATTGTCATGACCTACCTGTAACTCATCTGAAGAATTTAATAACCCTTAAAATCTCTCACTTCATCATCCTCGTAAACATAAGATATACAGTAAGTAATGATATCGGTAGCTGCTAAATTCTCACAGTTAACCAGTCAACTTAAAACTTTGCCTCCCTCACATAATACCACACTTATTTCCAACAAATTACTACATACTTTATCACAATTAACTCTATTAACTTATAAGGTTATTTGCTTAAAATATTCGATACCTCCATCGATACAATACAGAATTCACTACCAATACCTCAGACAATCTCCGCCGATACACCAAACAAATTACCCCTGCTGCACCGTCCCATGTTAGTAATCACAGTACACCGAAATTCTGCCAAACTCGGATCTAGCTCTGTCTCCGTTATTTACTCTACAGACGCCTCCCCCACTTCATGCGTTAACATACTATGTAACATATTTTCACATTCATCTTTCCACATCCACCGTTAATTCATGGTTTCATCAAGAGTCATCGGTTCACTTCCATCTACAGAAATAAATGCACAAATTCCGTTCTCCGATATATCTATATCAGTAGCTTCAACCTTGGCAGAATCAGTACTAAGACATCACCTGTACCTCTCTTTAACAAAAAATCACCAATATCCGCCGGTAGGTAACAAAATTCATCACCATCTGACGAGATTACTGCTTCGCCGCTTTAAAACCTTCACTTACCTCCGTCAGTACAAATCAAATACTTCTCCAGCTGACGAGACTACGGCTTTGCTGTCTTCACAAATAGCTAATTCTACTGATTCTGATACAAAATTGTCTACATTACTTTCACCTACATTACTATAATTGTTACTACTGACTCATTAGAATTCGTCATACATTCCACGTCCACCAAATTCACATCCACCTCAGCCTCACAGAACCTTTCAGTAAACATACATTCATTCTATCCTACGCTCCCTTTCCACAAAATTAATTTTTCAGCCCTTATCCGCATTATCAAATTTCTCTACACATCTTACAATCTTTACGGTACCCTCATTACGGTTTCACTACTAATAATTATGCCTCATTGGGCTCTTCCTTGTTATAATCTACATCTACAGCATTTGTGGCTTCTTTGCCGAATTTTCGGCACCCAAAGAATTTTTAAAATGCCGTGTCCTTCACAAAGCCGGTTTATTTCGCTATCTCTAGACCTCGTACTCAGGCATCGCGTTTAGTGAGGCACCTGCCACTCAAATCTTCTTTCCCGATTTAATTTCCCTTACGAAAGTTCCCGTTTCTATTTCCTACGTGAAACTATTATTACAGCTATACCTACTTTGGTGATTTTTGTGACACTAGTGCTGGATCCCATTTGCCTGTCCCATTGTGTCAATTGAATGTCAACGCATTTCAAATTTCTCAATAAAATCTAATATCTCGTCAGTGAAATTCGTCGGACTGTGAACAAGATCCTATTGCAAAAATTCCAGTAGTCGTCTCTCGAACGTCGTAATCTCCATCAGCATTCTGAGCGGGCGATTTATATGCGTCAACTTAGATACTTCAAGCACCCAAAATTCCCAGATAGACCCACTTCCTTGTTTAAATCCTGGTCCGTTTACGAACGCATTTTGAAGTCACATTTCCATTGCTTCACTCCAGAATTTGCCATGGAAAGACTTCTCAGACACTTCAGAGGTAATAAACGAAGAGCTCTTTACATATGTCCATCACTGTGCGTTACCCTCACGATGTCTTTCGCAAATTTAATTTTTGCCTCTTCCGACATTCCTCGCACAAACCATTTCTACATGCAGCAAGAAAATCAACTTCATGGTATTTTCCGTCATCTGCAAAGCGTTTTGTCATTCCTGAATTAACCCACGGAACACCTATCACAGCAGTAGCCTGAATTCCTGCTTCAGTATTTACTCTTGCCCTCACGCCTTTAAACTGGTGTTCATGTTGCAAGCATCTTTAGTTAATACAGGCTCTGTTCTTAAGCACCTCTTTTTCACGCTCTACTATTCTACCTGACAAATTGTTAACCGATTAAGTGGTCACTTTCTCAAGCGTATTTTGACTCAGTACCCATTTCTTTACGCCACCAACCAGTTCGTAAAGTATCTTTTCGAATTTTGCGTCGAAATCTTCTTCCACTGTATCCACTCTGGTGTTAATGGGGCCAACGTCTTCAGAAATTATGCCTACATCTACCCTTTTAATTTCTAATTTAGAACCTATCATCTCATGTGTATCGTATTTAATTTTCCTCGACACAGCTTTTACGCTTTCTACTATACTTGTCTCTAATTTACCCATCTCTGTTGTTACTGAACCTATCTCTGTACCTAATACATCCATTTTAGAATTCAAGTTTTTCAGAATTTCTCTTAACCACACTATTAAATCACTTGCAATTACATCTCTTTTCTTTGATTTCAGACTATCTGCCCCACTAGAATCGTCACTATCAACATCACGATGTTCAGATTTAAGGGTAATTAATCCATTAACATTATCTGAGCCGCACATGCTGGTTTATTGCTAATTGTTGGAAGTTCCATCACTGATGATGAAGCAGCACGGTCACACATTTTAACACTATTGGCGCATTCACTTAATTTATCGCTCGTGGTGGATACTTCTGCTGTATTGCTCCTGCCTGAAGTGTTGATCCTGATGAAGTCACCGCCGGTGGCTCGCGTTGCCGTGACCTCCACTCGCTACGCCGCCGTCGGGGTCTCCGCTGTTGCTGGCTGCTGCAGGCTCGAACTCAACACGCCTCTGCTTAGCCTTCTTTTTCTTCTGTCTTAAAGTTCCGCGGCGAACTTCCCCTCACATAGATTTTGCTACTGATTCTCACACACGCATCTGCTGCAAACTATTATGCTCAGATCTCCACGAAAACTGCCCTTCACTCAGTACATTTTAGACCAGAACCACAGGATGTTGTAACGTGCCGGCCGCGGTGGCCGTGCGGTTCTAGGCGCTTCAGTCCGGAACCGCGAGACTGCTACGGTAGCAGGTTCGAATCCTGCCTCGGGCATGGATGTGTGTGATGTCCTTAGGTTAGTTAGGTTTAAGTAGTTCTAAGTTCTAGGGGACTGATGACCTCAGATATTAAGTCCCATAGTGCTCAGAGCCACTTTTGTTGTAACGTGTTAGAATAACAACTGTAATTCTAAACAGATTGGATTCACGTCCGGGACGACGAAATCCCAATTTTGACGGTTCCTAATGGTTACTGATGAATGTGATGAATGGTTGCTATTCCAAACAGCATCCCATACGAGCAAAACCAGTAGCATCCTTACCCGTACTTTAGGTACTTAGGCTATGTACGAGTCTGCTTAAAATGTATAGCTCGATGCAGGTATAGGTCGAGCCGCATACGTCTACTTTCATATCCCATAGTCAATTCGCTGGAAATAATAACATGTAGCTGTGATTTGGCCGTCACTTTGTCTGTGCATTGACTACACTTACGACTTAATAAAGTACAGAGAAATATAAAATAAAAGTCAAATGATTAATTTAATAAAAAGGGTTATATTCTATCGTCTAAAATGGATGTATACCTCTCGAACTGTAACATCCCTTCAGAAGTTAAAATAAGGTAGTGGTAATTCACCTTCCTGAATCAAACACCTCCACAATGAAATCTCCCGCGCCACTACAGATAGGTGTGCCTCCTTGCAGCACTCGACGTCAAGTGACCACAATCGATCCCTGGAACTCTGCACTCCAAGAGGTCCTACCTCCACTTGACGTCCGTAGTGTTCTGCTTCTGTCTGCTTTTCCACTGGGTGAGGGCCATCCGCACCAACCAAACATCGTTCTTACACGCTGCCAACATGATTTCACTTATCTTATGCATTTCTCAGACTATACTAATACATTACAACAATATTTAAATAAATAAATTTTTTAAACATTCGGTCACAGTCAGTTCATTCACAATAATTACAGGTAAAGGACTATGCTTAAATACATAAGCTAGTGTTCTTGCAGAACTGCGCTCACATTAAATGACAACGATTTGTCATAAAATATTATTTAAACAATTATTTATTCCTGTTTGGCAGAAGAGTCTTTTGGTTCTCTTTTCAATTGTGTTGTCCATCTACATATGCTATTGACCACTCTTAAATTAACATAGTTCGTAGCAGCACTTGCAATCAACATTTTAAGCAAAATTCCTCACAAAATAGTAAACTGTTCGTTAAATACGTACCTACACAAGTGTAACAATATGTTAGGTATTCCTACTGTATTAGTTTGCTGTGCAAGTGTAGAGAATACAATGTTCTGCCAAAAGTTTGCGTAATAAGAAAGACATAAAAGACGTAATAGCTCAAGAAGTGAAATAGATACGTATACGTATCTTTCAGAGATTACAGCTATAGTGCAATGTTATAATCTGAGATGTTGCATGAAGCGTTTAAAAGTTGTTAATTCAGAGGTTCATTGTAGAACAGAACTTTGACATACCTACTGTGAACTATATATTTCCGTAATATTAAAGCTACAGAAATATTATTGTGTAATAGGATGCACCTCATTTTTCTGAGGTCGCAGATGTATTCAGATATGCATTAATATTTGACTAAGTTGTCGTTGAATCTCAAAAAACTGTAAGAAGCCCTCTTTCAGCTTGTCTGACACTCTGACATTTCTTGGGGCACTTCTCCTGCACAAAGGCTATATGAGAGACAGCCATCCAAATTCCAAACTTTTGGGATTTACTCATGCCCGGTGACGGTGCTCATCTCTGCAGCAGGGCTAGCCCTGAGCCCTGGGCCTGCTGGTCTTCAGATTTGCAGCAAATCAAGCTTACCTCGCACCAATACTGGGCTACCGATTAGCTCGCCTAAATACACGTAACGTTACAGCTGCAACCGTGAGAAACCTCTGAAAACTAGAACAGGGCCTTCTTATTCTTCAAAAATGTGTCTTGATACGGAAAAAGTCATCCCTTGCTTTGGATGGCTCCAAGTCTGAATGTGTAACCTCTGAGAAAAGATAGTATTACCTGGTTTCTAAGTCCCAGCACTTAGAAAGTGACCACAGCCTATCTCAACAGTTGGCAGGTGATCTGTTTCTTGATGTACGAAGCTTAATTGAATGCGGTCACTCTGAGGTCACAATACTCCAGAGCGTGGCCGTCTCACCTCCATTTCTTCCTGTTCGGTTCATGGAACGATGTGGTTCGCTTGGAAAATGGCAACTGTTATCACATTCGGCTCAAGTCAGATGCTGCCCAGAGTTTCGTTGCAGTTTTTCTCTTCATATCCTTTGACTGTGACGCGTAAGGAAGCCTTCAATAGGCTTTAAAGTGGCATAAGCTCCTTTCTAGGGTAGGTGTACGTAAGCAGATTGATGCGTGTTGCAAGCCACCTTAGACATAATTCTAGGCGCGCGGTCCGGAACCGTGCGACTGCTACGGTTGCAGGTTCGAATCCTGCCTCGGGCATGGATGTGTTTGATGTCCTTAGGTTAGGTAGGTATAAGTAGTTCTAAGTCCTAGGGGACTGATGACCACAGCTGTTAAGTCCCATAGTGCTCAGAGCCATCTTAGACATAATTATGTGAAAACAAGACTTCCCAGCCACGTCTCTGTGGCGCCGATGACCTCGCAGTTGGGTCTCTTTAACGCCTTCAATCCATCCGCTCCTCTTTTATTGCATCGATCGAACTCTCATCAGTGAAATTCCATCTCCATATCCTTGCTTCATCTCGAAATCTTCCACAACCCTATCTACACCCTGTCGGTTAAATTTAGCCTCTAGAATGATAGCCATTTATCCCCCACTGTGCTGCTGTTAAATCGGTATCCAGCTGCAGACACAGTAATTATTAGCAGCAGTGTCTTCATCCCCAAGATAGTAGGTACTATTAAAAGTCGACATGACGGGGTCAGTTAGTTAGTAAATTAGTTACATATTCTACAGATCATTTGAACAATTCTTTTAGCGAAATGACATGGAACGAGTCAGCTTACTGGACATGTATAAATGATCAGCGCTACCATTAATTAACAGATTATTTTTAGCCGGAATGAGATTTTCACTGAGCAGCGGAGTGTGCGCTGATATGAAACTTCCTGGCAGATTAAAACTGTGTGCCCGACCGAGACCGAGACGAGATACTGGCAGAAGTAAAGCTGTGAGTACCTTGCGTGAGTCGTACTTCGGTAGCTCAGATGGTAGAGCACTTGCCCGCGAAAGGCAAAGGTCCCGAGTTCGAGTCTCGGTCGGGCACACAGTTTTAATCTGCCAGGAAGTTTCAGATTATTTTTAGTCCAAGTCATGCAAGTACACTTAAGAACTATTTTTTCAAGGGCTACCAGTTTTTACATAGAAACACGTCCGTGGAATATTACGAGTGGATCAGAAGAAATGATTTAGACTAGATTTCAAACTTGCTTTGGCACTTTCTGGCGTTGGTTTATTATATTGCAAATGATGAAAAATGTTGTTACTGGACATTGAACTCCATCCTGAGTCATTGGAAACTTAAATAATAGATATTAAATGTCACTTTTTGTCTGATGTTGTAGTTACGGAAATCACTGTTGTTCTCAAATTATGCTGTAATATATATGACGAGTGTCATTAGTGAATATATGTATTGTGACGATACAATTAAAGTGCTTAGCGTCTTGAAGAGGTAGCTACATGATGACTGTGGGTGAACAACGCATGTTATTCTTACTGCTCGCATTTGTGCAATCAGTACTTTCTAAGTAGTCATTTACTCCAGATAATTATTCCATACGACATTATTGAGTGGAAATGTGCAAAATATTTCAGAAGTTGCCTCATGTGTATCCCAGCTTTGGAATTATACGAAGAGCAAAGGTAGTCAAACCTAGTTGTATGAGAAGTTCAGTAATACGCTTCTTTTAGTTCAAGTTTTCACCATTAATATGTTACATTATACTGTACATAGTTGCTACTGTTCACGCCTTACATCAACTGCCTATGTGACTATTAGTTGTAGAGAACTGAATATAGTGTGTTTTCTCAAAATATAGGGAGGGTCCCATTTCAGAGAAGCACTGAATATTTCTTTTAAAATATTATTAACAATATCTTCTGTTGCTTTGTCTCCAATGGGATTTATTATAACAACAGTGTTACCTGAAAAAAAAAATACTAATTTCACTTGTTGGACGTTCTGTGGAGGGCTATTCACATATGTAGGGAACTGTACCTGACCCAAAATTGAACCTTATAGACTCCCTATGTGCTATTCAACAATCACAAAATTTTATGTCCTTCCAACTTTGTTTTTAATTATTCAGCTCAAATTTTTCCGTTCTGTTTGTAAAGGATAATTCAAACCAGTTTTGTGTGAAGCCATCAGTTCAATAAAACTTATGTTTTTTTTTTTTTTTAAGAGTATAACATGATCTACACAATCATATGTGTTGTAAAGATCACAAAAGATGTCACCTTGCTATATTTTATTATTTAAGGTTTGTAATATCTGGTGAGTGTATGTGTAAACAGCATTCCCAGTCGAACAAACCTTCTGGAATTCTGTGTTACACTAAGTAAATAGTTTTTACTAAAATGCTAGACTACTCTTGAATACAGCACATTACTTTTTAGAATATTTTGGAATAAAGATGTCTTTAAAAAACTATAATAATTTAAGTTTTTCAGGTCACCTTCCTTATAAAGAGGGCTAACAATTACATTCTTAATCTTTCCAGATAAATTACCTGTGCCATTGATACTTTACACATATCACTGGAGCACTGATTTCGTTCATCGCATACGATGTTTTAGGAAACCCAGCAACTGTGTCATTCGTAACTCAAACAACGAAAAGCAGCACCAGTTACTTACTTTTATCATGCTTAGCACAACGCATTTTGAGTATTTATTCTCAATTTCAAGTGCATTGGTTAACATAAACATCACCAGGAGTTTTTATGTAAGTAAATACACTTGAAAATGTGACTAAATTTTCAAAACGCGTTGACATGTGGACGAAAACATAAGTAACGGGTGCATTTTTTATTATTTAAATCGCTAACAACATTACGTACCAAGTCAGAACACCTCAGAGAGAAGATTGCCTTCGTAACGATTCTCTATCAAGCTGAAAATAAATAAATTTTCATCACCAAGATTTTTGTTGTAAGACATTCATAACGCAAAATTATTTCCTTTTAGATTTCTGCAACCAGCTCTGTCATAACTGCTTCCCTTTTGTATCATTTGAATAACAGAACTGAACCACTTTTATGAATTTTATCATTAGTATCTTTTTGGTAATCAACTGCCCTTAGTATCAAAGTAGGTTTGCTTAAACGCAGTAACTATACAGCCTCTTCACTGGACCAGATAGGATTAGGCGACAATTAAACAAAAACAGATTACAAAGCAGGTAGCAACAATTTACAATATATTCGTATTATTACTAAAATATCCATTACTTAACTTTAGTAATAATATGATGAGTAACACTGGGTTAATTTTGACTTGAATTGACCTGACCGTAGATCTGGTCAACTCCTAAATCCAGTAAATTACGACCACTTTATACTGAGGTGATAAAAGTCATGGGATAGCGATACAGACATATACAGATGTCTGTGATTCATGTGAAAAGGTTCCGATGTGGTTATAGCCGTACGACGGGAATTAACAGTCTCTGAACGCTGAACGATAGTTGGAGCTGGACGCATGGAACGTTCCATTTCGGAAATCGTCATCGAATTTAATATTCCGAAATCCACAGTGTCAAGAGTGTGCCGAGACTACCAGATTTCAGCACTACATCTCACCCACTACGGACAACGCACTTAAAGACCGAGGAAAGCGTTATTTGCGTATAGTGGTCATCGCTAATATCCATGTAACACTGCGTGAAGTAACCGCAGAAATCTATGTGCGCCGCACAATAAGCGTATTCGTTAGGTCAGTGCGGCGAAATCTGGCGTTAATGTTCTGTGGCAGCAGACAACCGACGCGAGAGCCTTTGTTAACAGCACGACATAGTCTGCACCTCCTCTCCTGGGTTCGTCACCATAACGGTTGGACCCAAGACAACTGGAAAACCAAGGCCTGGTCAGATTAGTTCGGTTTTAGTTGGTAAGAGCTCTAGGTAATGTTCGAGTGTGGCGCAGATTCAGCGAAGCCATGGAACCAAGTTGTCAACAAGGCAGTGTGCTAGCTGGAGGTGAACCCGTAATGGTGTGAGCTATGTTTAAATGGAGTGGATAGGTCCCTGTGGTCCAACTGAACGGATGATTGACTACCAACGGTTATGTTCGGCTACTAGAGGACGACCATTTCCACCCATTAATGGACTTGATGATTCCAAACATACTTTATATTTCCAGTCATGTCATGGGGCCACAGTTGTTCGCTATTGGTTTGAAGAACACTCTGAGCATTTCGAGGGAATGATTTGGCTACCCATATCGCCCGACATTAATTCCACCATACATTTATGGACATAGCTGAGAGGTCTGTTTGTGCACAACATCCCGCACCAGCAGGACTTTCTCATTTATGGACGGCTATAGAGGCAGCATGGCTCAATATTTCTGCAGGAAACTTCCACCGACTTGTTGCATCCATGCCATATAGAGTTGCCGCACTTTGCCAGACAAACGCAGGCCTGATACGACATTAGGAGGTATACCACGACTTTTGCCACCTCAGTGTAGAATGTCCAGTTTGTCTGTAGACACGGTTGGTTTGCTGTCCTGAGGTATTGTTGATACTAGGAAAAATAAAGAATAAGGAAAAGCTAAAAACTATTCCAATGAAATTTTACGGAAAGATGTCCCAACAAATAGAAAAATGTTTGATTAAATCTGAGGTTAAATGTGGTTTTCAAGTTAACAACACTCTGAAACTCCGTGTTCTACCACAACAAAGGTCAAAAATTAATTATGATTGTAGTGTTGCTCACGCTGCTAAATATGGCATTTTCGGCCAACAACAAAGTTATATTATGTGGTAGGTGTCATTGGAGTACAGTTAATAAAGTAATTTCTTGAAATAATGGATAAACTAGGCACTCATCTTTTCGTGTTTCCCATGCTGGTCTCGTTGTGAACTCATGGCTCAATCGTCGAAAATCTAGGTAGTGATGATTCCAAGCTCGGATGCAAAGAGGCCTAGGTGTTATTCTGCGATATTCAAAAGTTTTATAGATGTGTTTCATAAACGATTATTGAAGATTGAACTTTTGGAAGTTAAGACAATGGTGATGTAAAAAAGTAATCAGCACTCCGAATTTAACTTACACTTCTTTTTTATTACTTTTGTTGCAACATCACTTCACAACACAAAACATACTTGAAAATATCTTCCTCACTGTTACAGTTCACATTTCATAAACTGACTACAATCTGCGTCTTTTCAACATGATGACCAAGACTTGACTCTCTAATAACCGCTTACGCGCCCAAAAATCAGAGTTACAAGTACGTTAAAGATCATAGTAACAAAAGAAAGAATACACATAAGAATAATATCATTGCAAAATAAACATATCGATGTATCAAAGTACCTCTACATTAATGAAATCAAATCTGAATGTTGTCACAGAGATATGTTAGCTATTTTACAGAAACACAGTAGAATATTGCTGGTATCGAGAGGATGAGGTGAAGTGCCGTAATGGTTACGTAATTCAAGTACCATTACCGTGTACAACATAGTTTGAGTAAAGATTTTGATACATTTGACGGTTCTGGGGTTTACAAGATCGTTTGGAGTAGTTGTGACAAATACTATATTTGTCAAACTGGCCGTTCTTTCAAAATAAGATTCAGGGAGCATTTGCAGACACATAACAAAACCTCATTGGGAATGCGCTTGGCAGAAACCGGACATACTGTAGGCAATATTGAGAGTTGTATGCGTATGCTACACAGGGCAGAGAAGGGTCGCACTCTCGACTTGTTGGAGAAGTTGGAGATTTACAAAGCCAAAAAACATTAACCCACTAGGATACTCAGTGCACAAAGCGATTTTGCATCCAACGCCTACTTTGCTTTGTTTGATAACGTATTACGATAACCAAATTTTTTTTTCTTCATTGAGTTTCGATTCCCCCCCGAAGGGGGGGCGGGGGGGGGGGGCCTGGCAGCAGCTTAGTATGCTGCTCTTCAGCCTACAGACTTTGTTTTAAAAAAATGAAGACAAAGAAATAATAAAAACAGGCGATAAAATCGGAGACTTACAGGGTAACATGTTGAAAAAATCGTGGAACTTCAAACATAGAAGAAAGGGATGATGATGCTAACAAAATACATATGAAGCAGACAGGTAAAATAATAGACAGACAGTTAAAAACACGGCGACAGTCTGGGTTCTGTTCGCAAAAGACATAAAATTCACACCAGCGACAGCATGGTTTCTGTTCGCAACACTTTGGAAAGATGAAACAACACTGAACATTCACTTGAACACTGCACTAAAAATTTTTCACAAATATGATATACCACAGCCGACAGCAGATTGTGGGGAACCTGGACAGATGACGGGAAAGGAAAGGGGGGGAAGGAGAGGAAAAAACGAAGTGGGGGTGGAGGGGGAAAGGAGCCAATGGAGGACGAGTACCCATAAGACGGGGGGCGGGTGCTGGACAGACGCGACAGGGAGTGGGGAAGGCAGAGGAGGGGAATACAAAAGGACTCGGGGGGGGGGGGGGAGAAGGGAGGTAGGTTAGGTGGGGAGAAAACAGGAGGGAAAGGGGGGGTGAGAGGGAGCCCAGGGAAAGGACTGAGGAAAGGAGGCAGGGTGAGGATCAGAGTTGATAGGAGGGATAAATGGGAGAGGGCATCATCCGGGAGGGGGAGTTGATGGAAGCTACATTGGGCAAGGAGATGGAGGGTGGTGGGGACATAACAGTGAAAGCGTGGCAGAGGGCGGGGATGGGAGAGGAGAGGAACAACCAGGGGGTGTGGGGTATCAAGGTGGCGGGAGGTGTAGAGTATGCGGATATGTTCGAGAAATAGGAGCAGATGGGGGTAAGGAATAAGGTCATAGAGGATCCATGTGGGGGACAGGAGGGTATAGGGAAGGCGAGGCGGAGTGGATGACGCTCAATACGTTAACCAAATTCTTTTTTTCCTTCATTGTAATTTTTATACCTATACATAGATAGGCTGGCAGCAGCGTCTTACGCTGCTCTTCAGCCTTTGAATCGACAATGAGAAAAACGTGAAGAGGATACATAAAAAATAGACTGACGGGCAAAGAACTGTAGACATAGAACTACAAAACACGGAGCCGTTCACACTCGACGAAAATTACACTGAAACACTGATGATTCGACGGCACAGGTGGACGTTGAAGTGTGACAGAGAACACTAACACAAACACGATAAAGAGATAGCGATTAACCAAATAATGGCTCTGAGCACTATGGGACTTAACTTCTAAGGTCATCAATCCCCTAGAACTTAGAACTACTTACACCTAACTAACCTAAGGACATCACACACATCCATGCCCGAGGCAGGATTCGAACCTGCGACCGTAGCGGTTGCGCAGTTCCAGACTGTAAATCAAATAATGCCCCACATATTTATACCCAGTCTTGCTTGATGATTTATGTCGAGAACAGTAGGCATTTGCCTTACTTCCATAGATTAGTCGCTCTAATCCTGTAACTGATTAGGTCCTACCTATTCATGGAATACATGGCCAGACTATATAATTATATTTACTGACTGTTGCTATGTTGTTTAAACGTTTTCTGTTGGAGACATATCACGATGTATGTAAAGCCCTCTAGTGCTTAAGTTTTTAAGATCAGTGCGCTCCTACATAACATCCTGGCGGCCGACCCAACAGAGGGCGCTAATCATTGATCTGTCTTTTTCAGCTGTCGTATAGACATTTATGTTTCATAGGTCATTTATAGGTTGCTACAGGGAGTGTATTATGTATATTAATTTTTGCCCTTAAATTCGCCATAACAGGGTCAGACCTATTATCTTCATATATTTCCTTTTAATAATTTTATATGGGTAACTGTATTCGTCTTTTACTGTATCACAATTGGTTTCTATGATAGTTATCAATATTTAAAAGTCTGCTACATGTATTTTACCTAATGTGTATTTATGACATTATGTTTTTTGCGTAAATGATGACTATATCCAAGCCCACAGTAGCGACGTCTAGGTTGGATCAAGGCAAACAGATTTCTGGCATCTACCGTACCTCAGTAGCCAGTAGCAATAATGACTGTGTGGACGATGTGGCCTATTCTACACCTAATTTTATAACTACGTGAGGAAGCTGTGCTGACTATATTTATATGTTTTGGCGATGACATTTTGGCCTTATCACTTTAGGACATGGTGTAGAAAAGGTACGTTTTACCGTATTTTATCTGTACATTTCCCTACTTGTATGATAGTATGTTGTGATACGTATTGCTGTACTGTGTTGAAAGACACACGGCTCACTAGGTGTATATATTTGTATATTGTAGATCTGAGGATGGTCATTATTGACTGAAACCGGTCATTGTCAAAGGAATTGATATTGTGATCAAAGACTGGGATAAAAAACAATTGACTTGATACTGTCGCCGGTACTGTGCGGGCACTGTTGATACTAGCTGTTGAAACACAATGAGTGCATCCAAGAGTCCGCTTATATCAGTTTCTGGCGGGTGGATGTTCACTCTGGCACTATCTGCGTGACGTAGGACGCAAGCGTAACATAGCCCGTACTGTGCGTGTTCTCTAGGTCGTACGACAACTGTGCTTCGGCTCTCTGGAGCTTGCCATGTCTTGCAGTGCCCTTTCCGTGTACGGTCGTAAGCCCCTGGAGGAGACTACAGTCTTTAAAGCTCAATTTTTCCGTATGAGAGGTAATGACTTCATTGTTGATGCTAATACTGCGGTAAAAGCAGGCACCTACACGTGTATCATCCACTCTGTATAAAGTTCAGTATTGTCTGTAGACACAGTCAACTTCTATGAAACAGAGCCGCACCAATTTCATCGTTGGCGGGAGTCGAAAGACGGCCGAGACAGCTACCAGTAGCGATCTTGCCGCTGAACTATTGGTGTTCGACGCGTTCCCTGACCCATAGAATTACACGTCGGTTCGACGGAGGCCGCTGACGCAGCAAGAAGAAAACAAGCAACGTCTCCGATCCTCGGGTGCAGCAAAAAGCGAGCAAAATACTTTAAGGGAACGCGCTTCGTGCGTGAGGTGCAATCTTACCGAGGAAAGTGCGTCACCTGAGCTGCAGCAATACGAAAATTCTTGGCACATCGGGCGTTCGTATTCCGAGGCAACAATAGTGTGTAAGTAATGGCGCCGACCTGAGTCACAAGAATAACTTCACCTCAACTCATTAACATGAAATTTAGGACTGTGTTGATCTGTCTTCATATACTTCCGCTTTATAGCGTTTACATTTTAATGGGTTGCCTTGGAGTTGCTGTTAAATGCAGACGTTGCTGAGGATTATGCGAGCATGGTTTTGCAGTGTTTTTAAAGCACGCTCAAGTAACGAATCAGTGACATTAGACTGTTTATATTTTCAAACGTTTGAAGAATACATTCGAAGTATTACAATTTTGATTTTCCGTTTATGGCGCTGAATTTGTGGTAGAAATGGGGGATCTTTTATATTGATACTGAGATCAATCGCTTCAAGGCACTTTTTTAAAAACATTCATTCTTTCAATCGCTAGCTTTCGAGCTACTGACGACTCGTTTTAAGACAGGTACTATTTACAAGGACATCAAGCATTAAAACAGGAACATCTCTTCGCTGGGGTTACACCGACGTTATGCAATTCCTGAAGTTGTAATTATAGCACTTTACGAGCGATTCATAACTTCTTGCAAAGTCTGGTCTGCCTGTAGATACCAACCGACAGAAGACGACCGTTGAGTTGCTGGAAAACTAAAAATGTTTTTAATACCCATGTACTATTTAGTTTCTCATTGCACTACATTTTACGTATTACAGATTACTACAAAAGTTTTATTAACGTATTATGCTCCAGCATGTTGTGGTGTGTACTATTACGAGCTTGCGCCTCAGTATTGTGTAAAGAGATTATTTGCTTTACACTTTTAACAAAGCTCGTCTAAAATCGTTTGTTTTTATACCGTCGTTCCACGTGACGTATGGTGAGCAGCTAAACGATCAGACAACCACAATACCCTTACAATATAACATACTATCTTTTGAATTAACGTTGGTGCGCATAATTTCATGCGGTTTTCACTACATTTGAATCCAGATAGAATGTGCGTTTATCCTACGGTTGGCTAACACGTTTCAATGCGTTTATGTAGAGCTCTCCTAATAATAATCTGTTTGATGTTACCTTGAAATGTTATATCCCTCTCTCTCCTGAAATATATCCCGTCCTATAAATTACACTTTTTGTCATGATGTGACAAAGTTTTTTTAAAAAAAAGAAACGCGCACCTGTACCTCATACATTCATAAGGCGGAGTACAAGTTTCAAACTAAACGTCTCGAATTTTCATCAACTAAAAATGGAAGGAAAATGTGTCGAACAGATATAGGTACCGACTTCCGTTTTAGTCATGCCAACATTAATTGACATCTATAGCATTCGTAGTCCCTATCGCAATAAGATCACTTTTAACTTATCTTTTGGTGAATGGTGTCAATAAATCTGCAATAATTTCTCTACTGTCTGTTATAATTATCTTTAGAAGGAAAAATTATGTTCATATATAGAACAACAAGTCTTTGGACATTTTTTCGTATAGTTAGGACACAATGTGCACAACATGTGTGAACAAAACGCAATGACACTGTTATCTGCCACAAACTAGTTACCAACGTAACCTCCTCTTAACTGACGTTTGTCCTTGGGCAAGTTATTTTCGTTAAGTTACAGAGACACCAAACATTAAGTTACGGAGACACCAAATAATCGGCTGTACAACATCCAATTATATCCTCATGTCTATTTGTCATTACTTGCTTTGATTAATTTTTTTCTGTAATGATGCACTAAATGCAAGTAAACGAATGAGAAAGACATGCTTCTTGTTGGCTAAATTGTATGTCACTTTTTGTGTGTTGTAAACAACTTGTCACAAAACAAGAAAATCATCTATACGGCCAGAATTTAGCCTCAGAATGTCATCCAGTAGTTTCCATGACAAATATGTTCAAGCTGCGTGATACACTCGAGCTGAATCAGAAATCCTATAATTTAAGCTAAAGCATGAAAACTGAACTTTGTTCACACAATTGAGGTTAGAGCTGGGGCAGTGGCCGGCACGCTGGACCCACATTCTGGAGGATGACATTTCTGATCTCCGTCTGGCCATCCAGATTTAAATATATTCCGTCATTTTCCGTAATTCGACCCCTACGAAAACCGTGATGTTTCCTTTGGAAAGGGCACAACGATTTCCTTCCCCCTTCCTTTCGTTATGCTCCGCCTCTAATGACCTCGCTGTACACGTGACGTTAAATACTAATCTTCCTTTATTTTTACAATTGAGCTTGTCTTCCACGCTGCTAGTTAGCTCTGCTGATGTTCATAAGTCAGATTGTTGTTCTGGCGGTATCTGTCTCTTCAGCATCAGACGTGTAAATCTCCTCTCACATCTGATACTGGAGGGTGCAGCCGAAACCACGACGCTGTATCATTATTCAGCACGAAACGTACGACCAATAAAGAACTTAAAAGCCGAAAACGGTGGAAAATACCACGTGACGGGATTTCAGCCAGCCAGGAACTGCAGACGGCGGAAGAAAGGGTGGCCATACTTTCCCAATATACAGCTTTGAGGGAGGGAAGTAGTCTAGTCATCTGATGTGAATCATAAAAACGTTATTCTGTGTGTGAACGTTTTTTAACTGTTTTTCTGTGTCAGGGGCTTGCGACCAACCAAAATCTGCCAAAATGAGCGTCAGAAACAGCCCTAACACCACGTAGAGGCTTAGGAGTGTGCAAGGCTTACGAGTGGTAGTCCAGCGTTCGGATTTAGTACGGGTATAACTTACTATTGTTTATACCAGAAACAGGGTCCTTCAAATAGTAAGTTGGTGGTCATAATGATTTGTCCGATCATTGTAATGCAATATTACTAAAAGAAATATAATCTACGTTGTTAAACGGGTAAAACGGTGCACAATGCAAGTTGCATCCTGCCTATATTAGGACTTCTAGGGTGAAAAAATTGGATTTTCAGTGTTTCGTATAATTTTTGACCGAAACAAAAAGTGGAAACGCTCTCATACTTACGGATTAAGACATATTATCTTACATTAAACGTTAAATGCAGTAAGTCAGGTATTAAAGATAGGTGCTGTGGATACACAAGATGATCAGAAAGAGTCTGAGAAACATGTAATGGTGTTTCAGGGTACGTTGTGTGGAGAAATAACTGTTAAGAAAAAAAAAATTAATATGTGGCGCCGTTCTCGAGTTAATTGACATTGAAGATAGCCAGTCACGCAGTCATGCCCGCAAATCGACCGGCCTGCCAGAGAAGATGGCCTGAAACTAAACAAGGGAGTTGAGGAGTAGTATGACTCGATCCCGAGCCAGAGGCTAACCAATCTCGTGTTCTATCATCTAAGCCATGAGAACAACTGGCATTAACTGTATATGACGGTCTGCTAGATTTTTTGCGCTCGCAAAGACGTGATCGGCTAACTTAAATGCTAATTAACTCTGCAATGGCACAAAGTATCGATTTTTTTCTTAAGAATTAATTCTCAACACAACCTGTCCTGCTGCAACTTTACAAGCTTTTCAGACTCTTTCTGACCACCCAATATACTGAGCCAACGTACCTGTACTGAACCAACTTGGCTTCTTGCGTGTAAATGACCCAACCTCTGTTCATTTGCAAGCTGGCCTACGATGGCGGCAGTCCTCTGTGTGCCAAACGACTAAAAAATCGTAACCACCACACCGAAGAGGTGCCACTTTTATCAATAGCGCTAGGAAATCTGACTTTCATAAATGGTGGCCCTGTGTAGATCACCTAATGAGTTGACTCACTTGACATGAAATTAATTTAATGGGTTGGAGCCCACATCTACATAACTGACATGGTAGGGGATGTGAATGGGTGTCGTTGAATAATTACAGAAACTTCAATGGTGTAACATTTCATTAACAAGGACTCAGATTGGTTGGCAATAAACTTGGGGAACGTAAATGGAATTTACTTGTAGATGAGACTGGCGACTGTGAGTGAAAGAATGCCAGTCTAGGCAAGCACATTCTGCTGTATCATTCCAGTGACGGGTCCCTCACGTAAGGATGTAATTAAGCATACAATGGGCACTGGGAGTGACTACTACGAGTATAAAGCTGCTGTAAAAAAAGATGTCTGTGAAAACGTTTGATAAGCTTTCTGAATTTACTGAAGCTACATAATGTTACCGATCTAGCCAGTTAAAGAAGAGATGCTCTCGTCTATGTACATGTGCTGCCGAAGCTGCTAGATTCGGTGGTGTGTCGTACTGCGGGACATGACCCAATGTCCAACGGTGATTATCTCATCAGCGAAAATATTAAGTTTCGGATGAGTCTCCTGACGTGTTTACAACTAACTGCTCTCTCCCTAGAAACGGAAGAGCTCTAGCAACTGTACTCCGCGACAGTCCATAAGCCTGTCCCCTGCCTCTTCCGTTGCTCAAAATCTTCCATGAAACAGCCATTCCTCATGTTGTTCTTGAGTAGACCTATCATGGCCCAGCAGTGGTTACCATGCCAATCATGTTTTCTACAAAGAAGACCCGATCTTCGTTAACCACTCACTGCAGTGCAATGCACATTCTGTTCTCCGAAAAAACCAGCACACAATGCCTGCAGGTCCTGCAGCCAAACCTCCTGAGCATTTCACAAGATGAGGGAAGCTTCCTAGTGAAAACAAGCTCCATCTCGTCCATAAAACGATTTAGTTGGCGCCGTTTTGGCAAGGCGCGTCGCCATCTAAGAAACATGAAATATGGAGAAATTCGTCACCCCGTCTTACAAGGTATGCTGGTATTGTAATAAGCACATCAGCCGGGCGCCAGCCCCACATTGCTTTACCTCGACCCACACATGGGATAAGGATACCTGACTCTCACACAACATCCAGTCGCTAATAAAGCCGTTAAGCCTGCGCCAGGATCCCCAGTTCCGCCAGTTTCTATAGATGTGTCATTTCGCACTCAACCATGGCGTTCCCACCATCTTACTTCGGCCGCTAGTGGAACAAGCCCGATCGCCAGAATGGCAGCCCATACATCACTGCCTGCTGGACCGACGGCCAGATTCGGTGACCAAAAAGGGAAGTTAGCAATTAGAAGGTTCCACGAACTCGATTGCTGCTCGCGGAAAGCTTAAAAGCTGCCCCTAATGCAATTGTCACCTCCAATATCCAAAAATCTGTCCCCATAGCCGAGATTTATTCTACTATTGCTATTCATGTCATGCAAATACCGTGAGATCAATCAGTGGTTTATCCTAAACCTAATAGTCCGTCAGATTAATATCAATCAGAGAAAATTTAGATACACCATAAGTGAAT